>NC_135567.1:1418108-1535608 GCF_964340395.1 Glandiceps talaboti | reverse complement strand
CAAGATAGATAGATAGATACAAAACCTGACTCACTTTACGGAAATAGTCCTCAGCTAAATACATAATCTTCTGTGGTGCCCCAGCACATTTGATTGGATTGGTAGGGAAGGTAAAGATAGCATTACCTTCTTTGAAGTTTTGTATTGCTGGAAATGTTTTCTGCACATACTTATAGGAATAGTTGGAACAAACACCAGGGTCAGTGTCCAGTGCGTCAACTAAACCTGCCACCTGTACATGTATAGAAATTCAGATATATATTATGTGAATACTTACTAGTACTGTCCTATGCAGTGACAACAGTGACAACTATACCATACACACACCTGTACAGACACTGTGACAACTATACCATACACACACCTGTACAGACACACACTGACAACTATACCATACACACACCTGTACAGACACACTGACAACTATACCATACACACACCTGTACAGACTCTGTGACAACTATACCATACACACACCTGTATAGACACTGTGACAACTATACCATACACACACCTGTACAGACACTGTGACAACTATACCATACACACACATGTACAGACAGTGACAACTATACCATACACACACCTGTACAGACACTGTGACAACTATACCATACACACACCTGTACAGACACTGTGACAACTATACCATACACACACCTGTACAGACACAATGACAGCTATACCATACACACACCTGTATAGACAGTGACAACTATACCATACATACACCTGTATAGACAGTGACAACTATACCATACATACACCTGTACAGACACTGTGACAACTATACCATACACACACCTGTACAGACACAGTGACAGCTATACCATACACACACCTGTATAGACACTGTGACAACTATACCATACACACACCTGTGCAGACACTGCGACAACTATACCATACATACACCTGTACAGACACTGACAACTATACCATACACACACCTGTACAGACACTGTGACAACTATACCATACACACACCTGTACAGACACACTGACAACTATACCATACACACACCTGTACAGACACTGTGACAACTATACCATACACACACCTGTACAGACACTGTGACAACTATACTATACACACACCTGTACAGACACTGTGACAACTATACCATACACACACCTGTACAGACACTGACAACTATACCATACACACACCTGTACAGACTCTGTGACAACTATACCATACATACACCTGTACAGACACTGTGACAACTATACCATACACACACACCTGTACAGACACAGTGACAACTATACCATACACACACCTGTACAGACACAGTGACAACTATACCATACACACACCTGTACAGACACAGTGACAGCTATACCATACACACACCTGTACAGACACTGTGACAACTATACCATACACACACCTGTGCAGACACTGTGACAACTATACCATACACACACCTGTACAGACACTGACAACTATACCATACACACACCTGTACAGACACAGTGGCAACTATACCATACACACACCTGTACAGACTCTGTGACAACTATACCATACACACACCTGTACAGACACACTGACAACTATACCATACACACACCTGTACAGACACTGTGACAACTATACCATACACACACCTCTACAGACACACTGACAACTATACCATACACACACCTGTACAGACAGTGACAGCTATACCATACACACACCTGTACAGACACTGTGACAACTATACCATACACACACCTGTACAGACACTGACAACTATACCATACACACACCTGTACAGACACAGTGGCAACTATACCATACACACACCTGTACAGACTCTGTGACAACTATACCATACACACACCTGTACAGACACACTGACAACTATACCATACACACACCTGTACAGACACTGTGACAACTATACCATACACACACCTGTACAGACACAGTGACAACTATACTATACACACACCTGTACATACACTGTGACAACTATACCATACACACACCTGTACAAACAATGTGACAACTATACCATACACACACCTGTACAGACACTGTGACAACTATACTACACACACAAACACCTGTACAGACACCTATGATATTATATAGTGTTGTGTTCACATAGATTAACATGTAGTGGCTTAAGATTTGCGACACTGTGATGTCACGTAATAGCCTAGAGTAAATCCATAGCAACAACTAGATATCTTACCTTGTCATAGCGTAGTGTGAAACCCATAGCAACAACTAGATATCTTACCTTGTCATAGCGTAGTGTGAAATCCATGACAACAACTAGATATCTTACCTTGTCATAGCGTAGTGTGAAACCCATAGCAACAACTAGATATCTTACCTTGTCATAGCGTAGTGTGAAACCCATGGCAACAACTAGATATCTTACCTTGTCATAGCGTAGTGTGAAACCCATAGCAACAACTAGATATCTTACCTTGTCATAGCGTAGTGTGAAACCCATGGCAACAACTAGATATCTTACCTTGTCATAGCGTAGTGTGAAACCCATAGCAACAACTAGATATCTTACCTTGTCATAGCGTAGTGTGAAACCCATAGCAACAACTAGATATCTTACCTTGTCATAGCGTAGTGTGAAACCCATGACAACAACTAGATATCTTACCTTGTCATAGCATAGTGTGAAACCCATAGCAACAACTAGATATCTTACCTTGTCATAGCGTAGTGTGAAACCCATAGCAACAACTAGATATCTTACCTTGTCATAGCGTAGTGTGAAACCCATAGCAACAACTAGATATCTTACCTTGTCATAGCGTAGTGTGAAACCCATAGCAACAACTAGATATCTTACCTTGTCATAGCGTAGTGTGAAACCCATAGCAACAACTAGATATCTTACCTTGTCATAGCGTAGTGTGAAACCCATGGCAACAACTAGATATCTTACCTTGTCATAGCGTAGTGTGAAACCCATAGCAACAACTAGATATCTTACCTTGTCATAGCGTAGTGTGAAACCCATAGCAACAACTAGATATCTTACCTTGTCATAGCGTAGTGTGAAACCCATAGCAACAACTAGATATCTTACCTTGTCATAGCATAGTGTGAAACCCATAGCAACAACTAGATATCTTACCTTGTCATAGCGTAGTGTGAAACCCATAGCAACAACTAGATATCTTACCTTGTCATAGCGTAGTGTGAAATCCATGACAACAACTAGATATCTTACCTTGTCATAGCGTAGTGTGAAACCCATAGCAACAACTAGATATCTTACCTTGTCATAGCGTAGTGTGAAACCCATAGCAACAACTAGATATCTTACCTTGTCATAGCGTAGTGTGAAATCCATGGCAACAACTAGATATCTTACCTTGTCATAGCGTAGTGTGAAACCCATAGCAACAACTAGATATCTTACCTTGTCATAGCGTAGTGTGAAATCCATGGCAACAACTAGATATCTTACCTTGTCATAGCGTAGTGTGAAACCCATAGCAACAACTAGATATCTTACCTTGTCATAGCGTAGTGTGAAACCCATGGCAACAACTAGATATCTTACCTTGTCATAGCGTAGTATGAAACCCATGGCAACAACTAGATATCTTACCTTGTCATAGCGTAGTGTGAAACCCATAGCAACAACTAGATATCTTACCTTGTCATAGCGTAGTGTGAAACCCATGGCAACAACTAGATATCTTACCTTGTCATAGCGTAGTGTGAAACCCATGGCAACAACTAGATATCTTACCTTGTCATAGCGTAGTGTGAAACCCATGGCAACAACTAGATATCTTACCTTGTCATAGCGTAGTGTGAAACCCATGACAACAACTAGATATCTTACCTTGTCATAGCGTAGTGTGAAACCCATGGCAACAACTAGATATCTTACCTTGTCATAGCGTAGTGTGAAACCCATGACAACAACTAGATATCTTACCTTGTCATAGCGTAGTGTGAAACCCATAGCAACAACTAGATATCTTACTTTGTCATAGCGTAGTGTGAAACCCATGGCAACAACTAGATATCTTACCTTGTCATAGCGTAGTGTGAAACCCATGACAACAACTAGATATCTTACCTTGTCATAGCGTAGTGTGAAATCCATGACAACAACTAGACATCTTACCTTGTCATAGCGTAGTGTGAAACCCATGGCAACAACTAGATATCTTACCTTGTCATAGCGTAGTGTGAAACCCATAGCAACAACTAGATATCTTACCTTGTCATAGCGTAGTGTGAAATCCATGACAACAACTAGACATCTTACCTTGTCATAGCGTAGTGTGAAACCCATGGCAACAACTAGATATCTTACCTTGTCATAGCGTAGTGTGAAACCCATAGCAACAACTAGATATCTTACCTTGTCATAGCGTAGTGTGAAACCCATGACAACAACTAGATATCTTACCTTGTCATAGCGTAGTGTGAAACCCATAGCAACAACTAGATATCTTACCTTGTCATAGCGTAGTGTGAAACCCATAGCAACAACTAGATATCTTACCTTGTCATAGCATAGTGTGAAACCCATAGCAACAACTAGATATCTTACCTTGTCATAGCGTAGTGTGAAACCCATAGCAACAACTAGATATCTTACCTTGTCATAGCGTAGTGTGAAACCCATAGCAACAACTAGATATCTTACCTTGTCATAGCGTAGTGTGAAACCCATAGCAACAACTAGATATCTTACCTTGTCATAGCGTACTGTGAAACCCATAGCAACAACTAGATATCTTATCTTGTCATAGCGTAGTGTGAAACCCATAGCAACAACTAGATATCTTACCTTGTCATAGCGTAGTGTGAAACCCATGGCAACAACTAGATATCTTACCTTGTCATAGCATAGTGTGAAACCCATAGCAACAACTAGATATCTTACCTTGTCATAGCGTAGTGTGAAACCCATAGCAACAACTAGATATCTTACCTTGTCATAGCGTAGTGTGAAATCCATGACAACAACTAGATATCTTACCTTGTCATAGCGTAGTATGAAACCCATGGCAACAACTAGATATCTTACCTTGTCATAGCGTAGTGTGAAACCCATGACAACAACTAGATATCTTACCTTGTCATAGCGTAGTGTGAAACCCATAGCAACAACTAGATATCTTACCTTGTCATAGCGTAGTGTGAAACCCATGGCAACAACTAGATATCTTACCTTGTCATAGCGTAGTGTGAAACCCATAGCAACAACTAGATATCTTACCTTGTCATAGCGTAGTGTGAAACCCATAGCAACAACTAGATATCTTACCTTGTCATAGCGTAGTGTGAAACCCATAGCAACAACTAGATATCTTACCTTGTCATAGCGTAGTGTGAAACCCATAGCAACAACTAGATATCTTACCTTGTCATAGCGTAGTGTGAAACCCATAGCAACAACTAGATATCTTACCTTGTCATAGCATAGTGTGAAACCCATGGCAACAACTAGATATCTTACCTTGTCATAGCGTAGTATGAAACCCATGGCAACAACTAGATATCTTACCTTGTCATAGCGTAGTGTGAAACCCATGACAACAACTAGATATCTTACCTTGTCATAGCGTAGTGTGAAACCCATAGCAACAACTAGATATCTTACCTTGTCATAGCGTAGTGTGAAACCCATGGCAACAACTAGATATCTTACCTTGTCATAGCGTAGTGTGAAACCCATAGCAACAACTAGATATCTTACCTTGTCATAGCGTAGTGTGAAACCCATAGCAACAACTAGATATCTTACCTTGTCATAGCGTAGTGTGAAACCCATGGCAACAACTAGATATCTTACCTTGTCATAGCGTAGTGTGAAACCCATAGCAACAACTAGATATCTTACCTTGTCATAGCGTAGTGTGAAACCCATAGCAACAACTAGATATCTTACCTTGTCATAGCATAGTGTGAAACCCATAGCAACAACTAGATATCTTACCTTGTCATAGCATAGTGTGAAACCCATGGCAACAACTAGATATCTTACCTTGTCATAGCATAGTGTGAAACCCATAGCAACAACTAGATATCTTACCTTGTCATAGCGTAGTGTGAAACCCATAGCAACAACTAGATATCTTACCTTGTCATAGCATAGTGTGAAACCCATAGCAACAACTAGATATCTTACCTTGTCATAGCGTAGTGTGAAACCCATAGCAACAACTAGATATCTTACCTTGTCATAGCGTAGTGTGAAACCCATAGCAACAACTAGATATCTTACCTTGTCATAGCGTAGTGTGAAACCCATAGCAACAACTAGATATCTTACCTTGTCATAGCGTAGTGTGAAACCCATAGCAACAACTAGATATCTTACCTTGTCATAGCATAGTGTGAAACCCATAGCAACAACTAGATATCTTACCTTGTCATAGCGTAGTGTGAAACCCATAGCAACAACTAGATATCTTACTTTGTCATAGCGTAGTGTGAAACCCATAGCAACAACTAGATATCTTACCTTGTCATAGCGTAGTGTGAAACCCATAGCAACAACTAGATATCTTACCTTGTCATAGCGTAGTGTGAAACCCATAGCAACAACTAGATATCTTACCTTGTCATAGCGTAGTGTGAAACCCATGGCAACAACTAGATATCTTACCTTGTCATAGCGTAGTGTGAAACCCATAGCAACAACTAGATATCTTACCTTGTCATAGCGTAGTATGAAACCCATAGCAACAACTAGATATCTTACCTTGTCATAGCGTAGTGTGAAACCCATGGCAACAACTAGATATCTTACCTTGTCATAGCGTAGTGTGAAACCCATAGCAACAACTAGATATCTTACCTTGTCATAGCGTAGTGTGAAACCCATGGCAACAACTAGATATCTTACCTTGTCATAGCGTAGTGTGAAACCCATAGCAACAACTAGATATCTTACCTTGTCATAGCGTAGTGTGAAACCCATAGCAACAACTAGATATCTTACCTTGTCATAGCGTAGTGTGAAACCCATGGCAACAACTAGATATCTTACTTTGTCATAGCGTAGTGTGAAACCCATAGCAACAACTAGATATCTTACCTTGTCATAGCATAGTGTGAAACCCATAGCAACAACTAGATATCTTACCTTGTCATAGCGTAGTGTGAAACCCATAGCAACAACTAGATATCTTACCTTGTCATAGCGTAGTGTGAAACCCATAGCAACAACTAGATATCTTACCTTGTCATAGCGTAGTGTGAAACCCATGGCAACAACTAGATATCTTACCTTGTCATAGCGTAGTGTGAAACCCATGGCAACAACTAGATATCTTACCTTGTCATAGCGTAGTGTGAAACCCATAGCAACAACTAGATATCTTACCTTGTCATAGCGTAGTGTGAAACCCATAGCAACAACTAGATATCTTACCTTGTCATAGCATAGTGTGAAACCCATAGCAACAACTAGATATCTTACCTTGTCATAGCGTAGTGTGAAACCCATAGCAACAACTAGATATCTTACCTTGTCATAGCGTAGTGTGAAACCCATGACAACAACTAGATATCTTACCTTGTCATAGCATAGTGTGAAACCCATAGCAACAACTAGATATCTTACCTTGTCATAGCGTAGTGTGAAACCCATGACAACAACTAGATATCTTACCTTGTCATAGCATAGTGTGAAACCCATAGCAACAACTAGATATCTTATCTTGTCATAGCGTAGTGTGAAACCCATAGCAACAACTAGATATCTTACCTTGTCATAGCGTAGTGTGAAACCCATAGCAACAACTAGATATCTTACCTTGTCATAGCGTAGTGTGAAACCCATAGCAACAACTAGATATCTTATCTTGTCATAGCATAGTGTGAAACCCATGGCAACAACTAGATATCTTACCTTGTCATAGCGTAGTGTGAAACCCATAGCAACAACTAGATATCTTACCTTGTCATAGCGTAGTGTGAAACCCATGGCAACAACTAGATATCTTACCTTGTCATAGCGTAGTGTGAAACCCATAGCAACAACTAGATATCTTATCTTGTCATAGCGTAGTGTGAAACCCATAGCAACAACTAGATATCTTACCTTGTCATAGCGTAGTGTGAAACCCATGGCAACAACTAGATATTCATACTTGATTTCATCCCCATTGGCCGTGACTACTGTGTTCTTGTCAGGATGGAATTCTTTGACAGAGTCTTTTATCCAATCACATTGCTTTGGGATGACATCTTTTGTTGGCTTACCAGAATCTACCTTCTTCTTGATACCTCCTCCAACCAAAGTCCAATATGGCTGATAAAAATGCATCTAAATTGATAACATAATCTTAAAATTACCAATATATTCACCAACAGTTGGGATGAGATTAATAGTTTAATATAGGATTAATAAATAGTATAGTATGGGATGAGATCAATAGTTTAATATAGGATTAATAAATAGTATAGTATGAGATGAGATCAATAGTTTAATATAGGATTAATAAATAGTATAGTATGGGATGAGATCAATAGTTTAATATAGGATTAATAAATAGTATAGTATGGGATGAGATCAATAGTTTAATATAGGATTAATAAATAGTATAGTATGGGATGATATCAATAGTTTAATATAGGATTAATAAATAGTATAGTATGGGATGAGATCAATAGTTTAATATAGGATTAATAAATAGTATAGTATGGGATGATATCAATAGTTTAATATAGGATTAATAAATAGTATAGTATGGGATGACATCAATAGTTTAATATAGGATTAATAAATATGGATTACCACAATGTCCCTCTAGAAGTGCGCCAGTCACCCTGCCTTGATATTTTTAAGAAGCGCATCAAAACTTATCTGTTTAGCAGAGCCTACTGACATCTCTATATATCCACACTTTTGTAAAGTGCCATTGAACATTGCTACGTAGTGGAGTTTGGCGCTATATAAATCTCTTTGATTGATTGATTGATTGATATCCTGTATTGATATCAAATCATACAAAATATGTCAAAATTGAAATTAATTTTCTACAACAAAATAACTTACATCACTTGGTTCTATGACAGCCACTTTGCCTCGTCCAAGTCGTCTACTAAGTTTACTTGCCATGGCACAACCTCCAGTGCCAGCTCCAGCAACGACGACTTGATAACTCTTTGGTTCATTGACAGGTGCAGAAGTACTGAACTTGGTTGTGATAAGATGGGATGATATTGGTAGAGATAGTGATTGATGTCGTACATATCCAGGGAATGACCTAGTGGTCCACACACAAAGAGATCGGATATTTGCCATTATTGATTAACTGTAATGAAAATTGAGATTACAGGACTTTCCATTAGTACATTTATACAAATTGAGATTACAGGACTTTGAATTAGTATATATATACAAAGTGCAAACACATACTGTGTAACAAGGTTGTTATTCTTTGTGAAACAATAAAAGTACAATTTGAGTAGATGACATCATGTGATTAGTATAAAATAATAATAAATTCAATAATAGTCTAATATTTTGTTATATAATACTTTTAACTAATTATAATTAATGAAATTTACCAGAGACCTTTATTTTATGGCTGAATAATTTTTCCCGTGTCATAAATTTTAGTGATGAGGTCATCATGTATGTACCAAAAATTGTATTTTTTAAGACTATTTTACCTTCCCATACAAATTCAACTAAAACCATTGACATTAAACATTATACGTTTATTTTGTTGATCGTTATAATCTCTAGTAGGACAACATGGAAAAAAAAAACGTTTTTAGTAAATTAAAATGTTGAAATCAAGAGTTTTTCCTGGATATCGGTAAAATCGCGTTTGATTATTGATTTTGGGGAATTTATGACAATTAATGTATCTATCCTTGCTGGATTTTTTCTTAATATAATAAATTATTTGAAGACAAGAAAACATTTCAAAACATTGAATCACCTCAGAGAAATTTTATTTAAAATCACTGTCAGATTACAGACTGGAGTCGAAAGCTGAAAGTTCGTTGACCCCAATTCTTGCATCTTTGGAGGGCTTACCCTATCATTGTCAATATCTACCATTCAACTAAGATAACCAAACAGTCTCAAATATTCAATAACCGTCACTGATAAATATTTTTTCCAGCTAGGTTTTTATTTTCAGAGATTTGTACGTTTAATATCTCACTTCCGTGTCCAGTCATTTAATTCAATATTCATGACTGGGTGCAATTTTGAATATATCATTCACACACCATAATAACATAATATACTCAAGAGAGAGAGTTTTCATCCCATATACACACATATCTAACAGATCATGTCATTTAATATTAATGTTGGTATCAAGACTGTTTTTATTACTGCCATTCAATCAATAATTCATACTTGTTCATCATTAGATGGTTGGTGGTGGTTGGTTGGTAGGTAGGTACATCAGTTGGTTGGTACATCAGTTGGTTGGTTAGTACATCAGATAGCAGGTACATCAGTTGGTTGGTTCGCTGATTGGTTGGTTAGAACATCCCTTGGTTGGTACATCAGTTGGTTGGCTGGTTGGTTAGTGCATCACTGGGTTAGTGTATCACTTGCTTGGTTGATTAGTACAACAGCTGGTTAGATGGTTGGTTGGTTGGTTGGTTGGTTGGTTGGTTGGTTGGTTGGTTGGTTGGTTGGTTGGTTGATTGGTAGATCAGTTGGTTGGTTGCTTGCTTGCTTGCTTGGTTGCTTGGTACATTAGTTGGTTGGTACATCAGTTGGTTGGTGCATAAGTTGGTTGGTGCATAAGTTGGTCGGTGCATAAGTTGGTTGGTTCGTTGGTTGGTTGGTGCATCAGTTGGTTGGTACATCAGTTGGTTGGTGCATGAGTTGGTTGGTGTACGAGTTGGTTGGTACATCAGTTGGTTGGTACATCAGTTGGTTGGTTGGTTGGTTGGCTGGTTGGTTGGTTGGTTGGTTGATACATCAGTTGGTTGGTTGGTACATCAGTTGGTTGGTTCATCAGTTGGTTGGTTGGTTGGTTGGTTGGTGCATCAGTTGGTTGGCACATCAGTTGGTTGGTGCATCAGTTTGTTGGTACATCAGTTGGTTGGTGCATAAGTTGGTTGGTGCATCAGTTGGTTGGTTTGTTGGTTGGTTGGTGCATCAGTTTGTTGGTACATTAGTTGGTTGGTACATGAGTTGGTTGGTGCATAAGTTGGTTGGTGCATAAGTTGGTTGGTTGGTTGGTTGGTTGGTGCATCAGTTGGTTGGTACATCAGTTGGTTGGTGCATCAGTTGGTTGGTGCATGAGTTGGTTGGTACATCAGTTGGTTGGTTGGTTGGCTGGTTGGTTGGTTGGTTGGTTGGTTGGTTGGTACATCAGTTGGTTGGTACATCAGTTGGCTGGTTGGTTGGTTGGTTGGTTGGTTGGTTGGTGCATCAGTTGGTTGGCACATCAGTTGGTTGGTGCATCAGTTTGTTGGTACATCAGTTGGTTGGTGCATCAGTTGGTTGGTACATCAGTTGGTTGGTACATCAGTTGGTTGGTTGGTTGGTTGGTTGGTTGGTTGGTTGGTTGGTTGGTTGGTTGGTTGATTGGTTGGTAAATCAGTTGGCTGGTACATCAGTTGGTTGCTACATCACTTGGTTGGTGCATCACTTTGTTGGTACATCAGTTGGTTGGTTGGTTGGTCGGTGCATCAGTTGGTTGGTTGGTACATCAGTTGGTTGGTGCATCAGTTGGTTGGTACATCAGTTGGTTGGTTGGTTGGTTGGTTGGTTGGTTGGTTGGTTGGTTGGTTGGTTGGTTGGTTGGTTGGTTGGTTGGTGCATCAGTTGGTTGGTTGGTTGGTGCATCAGTTGGTTGGTTGGTTGGTTGGTTGGTTGGTGCATCAGTTGGTTGGTTGGTTGGTTGGTTGGTGCGTCAGTTGGTTGGTTGGTTGGTTAGTTGGTTGGTGCATCAGTTGGTTGGTTGGTTGGTTGGTGCATCAGTTGGTTGGTTGGTTGGTTGGTTGGTTGGTACATCAGTTGGTTTGTTGGTACATCAGTTGGTTGGTTGGTTGGTTGGTTGGTACATCAGTTGGTTGGTTGGTTGGTTGGTTGGTTGGTTGGTACATCAGTTGGTTGGTTGGTTGGTTGGTGCATCAGTTGGTTGGTTGGTAGATCAGTTGGTTGGTTGGTTGGTTGGTTGGTTGGTTGGTTGGTTGGTTGGTACATCAGTTGGTTGGTTGGTTGGTTGGTACATCAGTTGGTTGGTTGGTTGGTTGGTTGGTACATCAGTTGGTTTGTTGGTAGATCAGTTGGTTGGTTTCAATAGGCGTTACATTGTTTTTTGCAGGATGGTGTTTGGGAAAAATGTCATCAAGTCCCATACTCTATCTAAGTCCCATACTCTATCTAAGTCCCATACTCTATCTAAGTCCCATACTCTAAGTCCCATACTCTATCTAAGTCCCATACTCTATCTAAGTCCCGTACTCTATCTAAGTCCCATACTCTATCTAAGTCCCATACTCTATCTAAGTCCCATACTCTATCTAAGTCCCATACTCTATCTAAGTCCCATACTCTATCTAAGTCCCATACTCTATCTAAGTCCCATACTCTATCTAAGTCCCATACTCTATCTAAGTCCCATACTCTATCTAAGTCCCATACTCTATCTAAGTCCCATACTCTAAGTCCCATACTCTATCTAAGTCCCATACTCTATCTAAGTCCCATACTCTATCTAAGTCCCATACTCTATCTGTAAGCATGGCTGAATGGTATAACCTGAAGAGGTCCTGAACAGGTCATGTACTGTATCCCTAGTCAGAGTGCCAATGTGGTGTAAATTGTAACAATACTGTATAGGAACTAGATTACTGTATTGCATGACAGGGGGCGTAATCAATTACCTAATAAAATATTAAGTATCTGCACTATGTGTGTGTGTGTGTGTGTGTGTGTGTGTGTGTGTGTGTGTGTGTGTGTGTGTGTGTGTGTGTGTGTATGTGTGTGTGTGTGTGCTAAGATTAGATACAAGTAAACGTGTATGAACTCAGGATTAGATTAAAGACACCATTATCTCTCTCAAACTATTCTATTCATAATTATTGTCTTTACTAACATATTGTCTTAAACAATAGCCTAAAGTTCACACTTTCATATAAACTTTATTTTGGTATGTTGGTTAACTATTATTACTGTAGTTGATATATTTACTAGTTTGTTTTAGCACCAAATAGTTATTGCAGAACATCCAATAAAGAAATGTAGTTTTTCTATTCTATTATCTAGTAAGATTTACATGATTGCCAAGTCAATGTACTACAGATATGACTTGAGAATTTACCATTTCTACTACAGCAAGTTACGTGATTGCCAAGTCATTGTACGGACTGCAGATATGACTTGAGAATTTACCATTTCTACTACAGCAAGTTACGTGATTGCCAAGTCAATGTACTACAGATATGACTTGAGAATTTACCATTTCTACTACAGCAAGTTACGTGATTGCCAAGTCAGTGTACAGACTACAGAGATGACTTGAGAATTTATCATTTCTACTACAGCAAGTTACATGATTGCCAAGTCATTGTACTACAGATATGACTTGAGAATTTACCATTTCTACTACAGCAAGTTACGTGATTGCCAAGTCAGTGTACTACAGATATGACTTGAGAATTTATCATTTCTACTACAGCAAGTTACATGATTGCCAAGTCAGTGTACAGACTACAGATATGACTTGAGAATTTACCATTTCTACTACAGCAAGTTACATGATTGCCAAGTCAGTGTACAGACTACAGATATGACTTGAGAATTTATCATTTCTACTACAGCAAGTTACATGATTGCCAAGTCAGTGTACTACAGATATGACTTGAGAATTTACCATTTCTACTACAGCAAGTTACGTGATTGCCAAGTCAATGTACTACAGATATGACTTGAGAATTTATCATTTCTACTACAGCAAGTTACATGATTGCCAAGTCAATGTACTACAGATATGACTTGAGAATTTACCATTTCTACTACAGCAAGTTACGTGATTGCCAAGTCAATGTACTACAGATATGACTTGAGAATTTACCATTTCTACTACAGCAAGTTACATGATTGCCAAGTCATTGTACTACAGATATGACTTGAGAATTTACCATTTCTACTACAGCAAGTAACGTGATTGCCAAGTCAATGTACTACAGATATGACTTGAGAATTTACCATTTCTACTACAGCAAGTTACATGATTGCCAAGTCAATGTACGGACTGCAGATATGACTTGGGAATTTACCATTTCTACTACAGCAAGTTACGTGATTGCCAAGTCAATGTACAGACTGCAGATATGACTTGAGAATTTACCATTTCTACTACAGCAAGTTACATGATTGCCAAGTCAATGTACGGACTGCAGATATGACTTGAGAATTTATCATTTCTACTACAGCAAGTTACATGATTGCCAAGTCATTGTACGGACTGCAGATATGACTTGAGAATTTATCATTTCTACTACAGCAAGTTACATGATTGCCAAGTCAATGTACGGACTGCAGATATGACTTGAGAATTTACCATTTCTACTACAGCAAGTTACGTGATTGCCAAGTCAGTGTACAGACTGCAGAGATGACTTGAGAATTTATCATTTCTACTACAGCAAGTTACATGATTGCCAAGTCATTGTACAGACTGCAGAGATGACTTGAGACTGTGCGTGGATAATGGAGGTCGAGGACCTTTGTAAGGAATTCTGTCCATTCGATCACGTTAATATTCTATTCAAAGATGGTCACGATACAAAGTAGTGCATGGATACAGTGTAAAGTGTAAGCACCGGTCACTGTATTTTTGTATTATTCGTAAATACTAAAAAACGCTATGAGTTTCATTTCTAGTACACTGGCTTACCTTTTCTCTCAGATCGTCCACAACGTTGTACAACTTGTCAACCCTCAGGCTCCGTGCACGTATTTGGAGCTGGAGCTGACTTTACCCGTTTGTGAATAATTAACTGAATTACAATACACAGATGATAGATTTACGGAAACAAGTTAACTGACCATGCTAACGGTTAGGGTTTTTTGTCACTCACGTAATCTGATGTTTACAGTGTAGACTGGTGTTTGCTTAATATTTACACGCGGTGATGTCACTGCCCTGGTTTGGTCTGGTGCCTGACAGGCAAGGTTGAATAGCATGCAACAACAAGACATGTGCGTGTAAACATGCACTTTGACCTGTACATACTTCGCGGTTCCACAGTTATGACGCCCCACAACAAGGGTCTTAAAATGAGCGCCAGGTCGGGGGTGGGGGGGGGGGGGGGGGCTTGATTCAATGGTACAACAAAAAAAGTCTGCGATCCCCAACCAAAATAGGATAACCGCCTCCCATCCCTATAATGGGTAATTTATAAATACACGTCAAACTTTACGACTTATAAAATACTCATCGTCGTAATTTAAGCCACATCCTCTTTTACGGCACCGTCCAAGTTTTAGCAGTGTCGCGTCGTGTAGAAGATCAAGAAGCAATAACAATTCTGGTTTACAAGAAGAATGCATGTTTTGTCCAAAATTGTATACATATCACAAGAGAAAAATTATTTAGTTTGATTTATAATATAAATTCAGAATTCAATAGCATAGAAAAGAAAGAGAAATTGAAATTCGTAATGCAATCAAAACAATGAGATTATAATTACTCTCTGTATTTATCTAAATTCATGTAAAAATATATAATCAATAAAATTGTTTGACTTATATACTTGTAACATTACCCTATTTCACTGTAGTGTTCTTTAATATATTTAGTACACAAGTTACATACCTAAATGTCAATTTTCTTGTTGTCTATCTAATCTAATCTAATCTAATCTAATCTAATCTACTCTATGACAACTTTTGTAACAAGTCAACACACGCATTAATTCCCTAGACATTCACACGACCACACACATCAAGACATTCACATGACCACACACATCAAGACATTCACATGACCACACACATCAAGACATTCACACGACCACACACATCAAGACATTCACACGACCACACACATCAAGACATTCACACGACCACACACATCAAGACATTCACACGGCCACACACACATCAAGACATTCACATGACCACACACATCAAGACATTCACACGACCACACACATCAAGACATTCACACGGCCACACACATCATGACATTCACACGACCACACACATCAAGACATTCACACGGCCGCACACACATCAATACATTCACATGACCACACACATCAAGACATTCACACGGCCACACACATCAAGACATTCACACGACCACGCACATCAAGACATTCACACGACCACACACATCAAGATATTCACACGGCCACACACATCAAGACATCACATGACCACACACATCAAGACATTCACACGGCCACACACATCAAGACATTCACACGACCACACACATCAAGACATTCACATGACCACACACATCAAGACATTCACATGACCACACACATCAAGACATTCACATGACTACACACATCAAGACATTAACATGACCACACACATCAAGACATTCACATGACCGCGCGCGCACATCACACATATCAAGACATGCCGAAGTACCGTTATGGGACAAGCGCCCTCAACGTACAAAGTCCTATAACTTTTGTTTGGGACAATGCGTTTCACATACACGCGCACGTATTGCCACATTAATTGTACATTCATGACATTGGAGTTTTGTCCCAGGATCGATACTACACTGTTATAGATGAAGAACTGTATTCGTTTGTGGGACTTTTACAACAGTGATCAAGAATAACCTCATGGGAATCAGCAGAAATGCATAATGTGTATATGAACAATAAGTTTTCATGACTCCTAAGTGCTTATTACCTTCAGATAAACAGTCATGAATAAACATAGACACTGTCAATGAACGTGAAGCATGTTTCAATGTGTCATACATTGGCAACCATGTGTCAATCCTTGGCAACCATGTGTCAATCCTTGTCAACCATGTGTCATTCCTTGGCAACCATGTGTCAATCCTTGGCAACCATGCGTCATTCCTTGGCAACCATGTGTGATTCCTTGGCAACCATGTATCATTTCTTGACAACCATGCGTGATACCTTGGCAACCATGTGTCATTTACATAATGTGAAATCATGAAATGTCTCAATGTTTATGTATTCCATGTATTCTCTTTGGTAGTGTTCCCCTTTAATAGTGCAATATGTTAAGATATTAGTATTACTCACCACGTGACATCCATTGTAAGTCCACCACTGATAGTATGATATAATCAGTCTTACCTTAGCTGTCGTACGTGTCTGCACCGTGCCTGCCCTCCAATGGAGTTTGTCACCGTTTGTATGTCACAGTCTGTATCAGTGCAGTGTGACATGCAACGATGTCACCGTTTGTATGCCACTGTCCTCTTTGTAGGGCGAACGTGCGATCGATCGCGAACGTGCGAGCTTACCCTACTGTGGACTAGACCATTACGATAGCGGGGTGGAAGATTTAGTTCATGACCACTTTTCATGGAGTAAGAGGTAAAACAACTAACACGGAACACACAGCTGTCCGGTCTCTGATAGGGAAGTCTCTATACTATTTTGTGTCCTGAGATTTGTGTTATTCGGTCAGGGGATCCCGTGTACTAAGTTGAAGCTTGCAGACATCATACTTTCAGCAGACAAAGGGGTGACCCCATTTTCTTTTTATGTTTCTCATTACTTTTCCATGGCAACTATATATTGGTCGGTCGGTCGGTCGGTCGGTCGGTCGGTCGATAAAAAAAAGTAGAAAAATAGCAAATCTTCTTCTTCATGTTTCTCTGCGTCTCCTTTTCCTCCTCTCTATCTTCATTTTATTGAATTCCTGGTAACCATCCCTTTCCCAGCTTCTCTACACAATTGCCATGTTCTCACCCTCCCCCTTCCTTCGAATAACTTCCGTCCTGAAAATAATGCTCTGTGTGATTGTCGCCGCCATGACTGATGATGTCGATAGTCCAGACACTTCCTCATTCTTGCCAGAGGAGGCGCTGTTCCGCAAAATACTAAAGGCGGGCGAAAATATACATTGTTTTTAATTTTAACGTCGAAGCTGAAAATCTGGGTCAGTCGGGTAATGAGAAATAGAAAGAAAATAGGACCAGGCTACCTAAGACACATGCCTAAGACAGGCATTTTTAGATCTACAGAGGGCGCTACATATACTGGCAGAAAAATGGATTTAAAAACGGTAGTATACAAAGAAAAAACCTTTCATCGTCCTTCTTCCAGTATTATGGAAAGACTACATAAACAAGGTATCAAGAAACATAAGTACAAGTACTGCCCTACTGCCTAGAATACATTGTATAAGTACAAGTACTGCCCTGCTGCCTAGAATACATTGTTACTTGCCGACTGAAACCTGTATAATGTTTTACAAAGCTTTCATCCAACCATACATTGACTACTGTAATACTGTCTGGGGTAATTCTTGCAATATTTGTACGAATTACAGTTTTACAAAAAATGGCTCTCAGATTGAATGCCCCCAGAGCTGCTCCATCTGCACCACTTGTTAACGGATGCAGAATTATGACCGCACAAGAAATAGTCAAAATACAGAACCAGTTGACTTGTTTACAAAACACTTGACACCTCAATATATTTCAGACATGTTTACTAGGATCAATAATGTATCATCCCGCAATACCAGACTCAGCAACCAAAACAATGTCCTATATGTCCGCACAATCAAATTAATGTCAACGTCCAGAGCATTAAGACATGCTGGTGCAATCACTTTTAATAAGCTTACCGAAAGAGTTAAGAGTTCACCGTCTTTAAGTGTTTTTAAGACTAATTTTATAGAAACATATTTCAAATGAGTGTTTCTGACAGTTCTATTGATCCCTGTATATTGGTATTTGTCTTTTATTTGTATTTCTGTCTGTCTTTTAATTCTCCTGTTTTTGTTTTTTTTTAAATGTATTTTAGAGGGTCCAGGGGAAGGCTAGCTTTTAGCTAAGGCATGAAAAAAATCGTGTGGTTCCGATTACATTCAATTTTAAAATAGGTAGACTTTTTATTTTATTCTTAATTTTTTTTGCGTGGATATATAGTTCAGGTAGTTATGTTTTCCGTTGTTTTCCACATGGTCTCTACGTTATTGGTTTCTTCTCATCAAAAGTACAACCATCACAGATTGGAAGAACAGTTTTATATTGTCTTTTTAAGTTAATGGCAGTTTCCGCATCCACTGTTTCTTGTGACACTTCGCAATTTTCGCGATTTTCGTCTTTTTTCCTCTCGAATATGTAAAATAAATGGTCACCAGAAGTGGTTGTTGATGAGTCGAAAATCAAAAAGTAAACAAGTGTTTATAATGTATTGTTATACCATGCACAAGCCAAATAATGTCTTTGAACAGAAAATATGGATTATACACCTGGTCGATATGACAACCCGGCCGTATCTACATCACTGGATTTGTGGTGTCTGAACTCTATCACTCTCTGATCAAAACGTTACAAATCGCCATGGTTACTGTCATGGTACTCATGATGACTTGTAGTCAGATATATAAATCGTGAATATTTTTTGTTCGATAGGAAAATGAATTTCATTTGAAATAAGTTTCAATGTGTCATTCCTTGGTAACCATGTGTCATTCCTTGGCAACCATGTGTCATTTACATAATGTGAAATCATGAAATGTCTCAATGTTTATGACAGTCCATGTATTCTCTTTGGTAGTGTTCCCCTTTAATAGTGCAATATGTTGAGATATTAGTATTACTCACCACGTGACATCCATTGTAAGTCCACCACTGATAGTATGATATAATCAGTCTTACCTTAGCTGTCGTCCTGTGTCTGCACCGTGCCTGCCATCCAATGGAGTTTGTCACCGTTTGTATGTCACAGTCTGTATGTACCGTACATGTGACATGCAACAATGTAGCCGTCCCTGGGTCGCTGTGTGTCCTCTTTGTAGGGCGAACGTGCCACCTTTCTCTATTGCGGACTAGACCATTACGATATCGGGGTGGAAAGATTTAGCTATGACCACTTTCCAACAGGGACGGAACATACTTCTCAATAAATTACTTCATGGAGTAAGCCGTAAAATAAACGCAGTAATATTCCCTTTACTGTACCGATGACATACAAATCAGTGACGTCAGACGAGTCAGGCTAAGTCCATCAGACCAGGTCTCAGTAGAACGCATCTTTGAAAGTGGGGAAAGTAGGCTATGTAATATGAAACTTTGGACAGCTAAGATTAACTGTACTCATAGGGTAGTGAGCATGTGATTGATTGGAAGATCGATCGATCAAATGATGATTTATTGATTGATTTATAATTTGGTTTAATGATTGATCCATTGAATGATTAATTTTTGTGTGTGATATTGATCAATTCACTCATTGATTTATGTGGTGATATAAAACTTGTTTCTTCTTTCCCTGCTGTTTTTCTCTCATTCAGTTGTATATAATTCTCTCTTTATTGACTAAATAAAGACATCTTGCCCATTCTTCTCCTCTTATCTAAATTAAAACACCGCTAATCCCATAATTAGCAGAGTTCTGTTACCATGAAAATTTGCTTTATCTCTTATTTACTGGGTGATTATCAGACTGAACAAAGACACAAACAAACAAACATGCCCTAACAAACAAACAAACAAACATGCCTTAACAAGCTGAAGGCAATTATATACAGCTGAAAGAGAAAAGTAGCCAGTACCCTTTAATCTTCGAGCTTAGTTGACAGATCGTGTAACATTAACTATAAACATTCTCATACCTCCACCTTGTACACGGGATCACTTGGACTTTTAGGAAATTAACTCAGACTACACACAATGTTTATAGTTAACTTGGATCATTTCAGAAGTAGCCACGGAGCAGATAGACGTTCCTTGTGTTGCCTTCAGCACAGTGAATCCATACTTTTTTCCCAATTAAATTCTTATAAACATAAATTATCCAATACTCAAATGATAGGATGATGAAATCATCAACACCATAAATGACTAAACGTAAGTGTTGTTGTTGTTGTTGTTGTTGTTGTTGTTGTTGTTGTTGTTGTTGTTGTTGTTGTTGCCTTAATTTAATGCAAATGATATTGACAAATATACAAAATAGCTGATCAGTCTTATAGTTCTCAGTATTGTTCTTCCAGCTGTCTGTAATCAGTCATTATTTGACATTGTTGATCTTATAATAATTTAATGTTGTCATTTCAGAACAATACTATTCGCGAAATGTCATTCTCGCAAGCTATTATTTGGACCACTACTCCTGTAGGAGGCTTGTTAAGAACTTTTCCGTAAAACAGGCTGTGGTTTGCGACGATGCGAAATGCAAACATTTGTTCAAGATATTATTACTTAATGGCAGATGAGAGTTCACTGTGACCACGCGTCACGTCAAAACTTTATGAATATCAGACAGTTGTATTCTGTCATTGGTAACAATAACCCTGTCCCCACCTAAATTCTGAAAATGTTTCGATTCGAATTGAATTCAGTTCTCCTGTCCCCATAAGCTTTATGCTCTTAAATCGGTTGTAAATCGATTTAGTTGAACCGGTTCGAAACTACCTCAGGGGATGGTTTCGATTCGGTTCAAAGTAAATCGGTTCGGAACAGGTTTAACTTGTCGTAGTTAGGACAGGAAACCCGACTTAGAACCGATTTTAACTTGAATCTTGACCTCCAGGTTAAATTTTGCAAGTTACATGCTTTGTCCGTATGAGTATGTCAAGTATTATTATCCAACAGGAAATGACATCGCCTGAGCATGGAATGTTCAACAGTAAAAGAGTGACAAAACAACCACTTGATTGCTATAAAAACCTTAATTTATTATGGATTCATGAACACCTAAAAAAGAAGTCTTTTTGTTGATCGCAATTTCTCAAATTGATATAGACTTCTTTCCCATTTGGCGGTAGTTGTCACAACCAGAAATGATCTGGTAGTATTTGACGAACTGGCATCGATTACGATTAACCCCGCGGCCCGGGCACGACTTTCTACTTGTCTACTTTCTTGTTGTTAAATTACTAAAATTACTTACATGTACCTACAATTTATCGGGTTTATAACATCTGATACAGTTTTAAGGATCATTTGAATCCAAAGTCAAGATCGGTTTGCTAGATAGTTAAACAGCACTGCGGGCGAATAAAACCACAGTAACAGCTTATATAGACACTCCTGTTAATATCTGTACTGTAATAACTTATATAGACACTCCTGTTAATATCTGTACTGTAATAACTTATATAGACACTCCTGTTAATATCTGTACTGTAATAACTTATATAGACACTCCTGTTAATATCCATACTGTAATAACTTATATAGACACTCCTGTTAATATCTGTACTGTAATAACTTATATAGACACTCCTGTTAATATCCATACTGTAATAACTTATATAGACACTCCTGTTAATATCTGTACTGTAATAACTTATATAGACACTCCTGTTAATATCTGTACTGTAATAACTTATATAGACACTCCTGTTAATATCTGTACTGTAATAACTTATATAGACACTCCTGTTAATATCCATACTGTAATAACTTATATAGACACTCCTGTTAATATCTGTACTGTAATAACTTATATAGACACTCCTGTTAATATCTGTACTGTAATAACTTATATAGACACTCCTGTTAATATCTGTACTGTAATAACTTATATAGACACTCCTGTTAATATCTGTACTGTAATAACTTATATAGACACTCCTGTTAATATCTGTACTGTAATAACTTATATAGACACTCCTGTTAATATCTGTACTGTAATAACTTATATAGACACTCCTGTTAATATCTGTACTGTAATAACTTATATAGACACTCCTGTTAATATCTGTACTGTAATAACTTATATAGACACTCCTGTTAATATCTGTACTGTAATAACTTATACAGACACTCCTGTTAATATCTGTACTGTAATAACTTATATAGACACTCCTGTTAATATCTGTACTGTAATAACTTATATAGACACTCCTGTTAATATCTGTACTGTAATAACTTATATAGACACTCCTGTTAATATCCATACTGTAATAACTTATATAGACACTCCTGTTAATATCTGTACTGTAATAACTTATATAGACACTCCTGTTAATATCTGTACTGTAATAACTTATATAGACACTCCTGTTAATATCTGTACTGTAATAACTTATATAGACACTCCTGTTAATATCTGTACTGTAATAACTTATATAGACACTCCTGTTAATATCTGTACTGTAATAACTTATACAGACACTCCTGTTAATATCTGTACTGTAATAACTTATATAGACACTCCTGTTAATATCTGTACTGTAATAACTTATATAGACACTCCTGTTAATATCTGTACTGTAATAACTTATATAGACACTCCTGTTAATATCCATACTGTAATAACTTATATAGACACTCCTGTTAATATCTGTACTGTAATAACTTATATAGACACTCCTGTTAATATCTGTACTGTAATAACTTATATAGACACTCCTGTTAATATCTGTACTGTAATAACTTATATAGACACTCCTGTTAATATCCATACTGTAATAACTTATATAGACACTCCTGTTAATATCTGTACTGTAATAACTTATATAGACACTCCTGTTAATATCTGTACTGTAATAACTTATACAGACACTCCTGTTAATATCTGTACTGTAATAACTTATATAGACACTCCTGTTAATATCTGTACTGTAATAACTTATATAGACACTCCTGTTAATATCTGTACTGTAATAACTTATATAGACACTCCTGTTAATATCCATACTGTAATAACTTATATAGACACTCCTGTTAATATCTGTACTGTAATAACTTATATAGACACTCCTGTTAATATCTGTACTGTAATAACTTATATAGACACTCCTGTTAATATCTGTACTGTAATAACTTATATAGACACTCCTGTTAATATCCATACTGTAATAACTTATATAGACACTCCTGTTAATATCTGTACTGTAATAACTTATATAGACACTCCTGTTAATATCTGTACTGTAATAACTTATATAGACACTCCTGTTAATATCTGTACTGTAATAACTTATACAGACACTCCTGTTAATATCTGTACTGTAATAACTTATACAGACACTCCTGTTAATATCTGTACTGTAATAACTTATACAGACACTCCTGTTAATATCTGTACTGTAATAACTTATACAGACACTCCTGTTAATATCTGTACTGTAATAACTTATATAGACACTCCTGTTAATATCTGTACTGTAATAACTTATATAGACACTCCTGTTAATATCCATACTGTAATAACTTATACAGACACTCCTGTTAATATCTGTACTGTAATAACTTATATAGACACTCCTGTTAATATCTGTACTGTAATAACTTATATAGACACTCCTGTTAATATCTGTACTGTAATAACTTATATAGACACTCCTGTTAATATCTGTACTGTAATAACTTATATAGACATTCCTGTTAATATCTGTACTGTAATAACTTATATAGACACTCCTGTTAATATCCATACTGTAATAACTTATACAGACACTCCTGTTAATATCTGTACTGTAATAACTTATATAGACACTCCTGTTAATATCTGTACTGTAATAACTTATATAGACACTCCTGTTAATATCTGTACTGTAATAACTTATATAGACACTCCTGTTAATATCCATACTGTAATAACTTATATAGACACTCCTGTTAATATCCATACTGTAATAACTTATATAGACACTCCTGTTAATATCTGTACTGTAATAACTTATATAGACACTCCTGTTAATAACCATACTGTAATAACTTATACAGACACTCCTGTTAATATCTGTACTGTAATAACTTATATAGACACTCCTGTTAATATCTGTACTGTAATAACTTATATAGACACTCCTGTTAATATCTGTACTGTAATAACTTATATAGACACTCCTGTTAATATCCATACTGTAATAACTTATATAGACACTCCTGTTAATATCCATACTGTAATAACTTATATAGACACTCCTGTTAATATCTGTACTGTAATAACTTATATAGACACTCCTGTTAATAACCATACTGTAATAACTTATACAGACACTCCTGTTAATATCTGTACTGTAATAACTTATATAGACACTCCTGTTAATATCTGTACTGTAATAACTTATATAGACACTCCTGTTAATATCTGTACTGTAATAACTTATATAGACACTCCTGTTAATATCTGTACTGTAATAACTTATATAGACACTCCTGTTAATATCTGTACTGTAATAACTTATACAGACACTCCTGTTAATATCTGTACTGTAATAACTTATATAGACACTCCTGTTAATATCTGTACTGTAATAACTTATACAGACACTCCTGTTAATATCTGTACTGTAATAACTTATATTGACACTCCTGTTAATATCTGTACTGTAATAACTTATATAGACACTCCTGTTAATATCTGTACTGTAATAACTTATACAGACACTCCTGTTAATATCTGTACTGTAATAACTTATATAGACACTCCTGTTAATATCCATACTGTAATAACTTATATAGACACTCCTGTTAATATCTGTACTGTAATAACTTATATAGACACTCCTGTTAATATCTGTACTGTAATAACTAATACAGACACTCCTGTTAATATCCATACTGTAATAACTTATACAGACACTCCTGTTAATATCTGTACTGTAATAACTTATACAGACACTCCTGTTAATATCTGTACTGTAATAACTTATATAGACACTCCTGTTAATATCCATACTGTAATAACTTATATAGACACTCCTGTTAATATCTGTACTGTAATAACTTATATAGACACTCCTGATAATATCTGTACTGTAATAACTTATACAGACACTCCTGTTAATATCTGTACTGTAATAACTTATATAGACACTCCTGTTAATATCTGTACTGTAATAACTTATATAGACACTCCTGTTAATATCTGCACTGTAATAACTTATATAGACACTCCTGTTAATATCTGTACTGTAATAACTTATATAGACACTCCTGTTAATATCTGTACTGTAATAACTTATACAGACACTCCTGTTAATATCTGTACTGTAATAACTTATACAGACACTCCTGTTAATATCTGTACTGTAATAACTTATACAGACACTCCTGTTAATATCTGTACTGTAATAACTTATATAGACACTCCTGTTAATATCTGCACTGTAATAACTTATATAGACACTCCTGTTAATATCTGTACTGTAATAACTTATACAGACACTCCTGTTAATATCTGTACTGTAATAACTTATATAGACACTCCTGTTAATATCTGTACTGTAATAACTTATATAGACATTCCTGTTAATATCTGTACTGTAATAACTTATATAGACACTCCTGTTAATATCTGTACTGTAATAACTTATATAGACACTCCTGTTAATATCTGTACTGTAATAACTTATATAGACACTCCTGTTAATATCTGTACTGTAATAACTTATACAGACACTCCTGTTAATATCTGTACTGTAATAACTTATATAGACACTCCTGTTAATATCCATACTGTAATAACTTATATAGACACTCCTGTTAATATCTGTACTGTAATAACTTATACAGACACTCCTGTTAATATCTGTACTGTAATAACTTATATAGACACTCCTGTTAATATCTGTACTGTAATAACTTATATAGACACTCCTATTAATATCTGTACTGTAATAACTTATATAGACACTCCTGTTAATATCTGTACTGTAATAACTTATATAGACACTCCTGTTAATATCTGTACTGTAATAACTTATACAGACACTCCTGTTAATATCTGTACTGTAATAACTTATACAGACACTCCTGTTAATATCCATACTGTAATAACTTATATAGACACTCCTGTTAATATCTGTACTGTAATAACTTATATAGACACTCCTGTTAATATCTGTACTGTAATAACTTATACAGACACTCCTGTTAATATCTGTACTGTAATAACTTATATAGACACTCCTGTTAATATCTGTACTGTAATAACTTATATAGACACTCCTGTTAATATCTGTACTGTAATAACTTATATAGACACTCCTGTTAATATCTGTACTGTAATTACTTATATAGACACTCCTGTTAATATCTGTACTATAATAACTTATGTTGACATGCACATTATCAACCATCACTCACAAAAACAACAATAAATTTGATATTTCATATTTTTATTCTCAATTCTATTATAACTTTTGAAATACATAAAGCAATAACTGGAACATGTACAATTTTACAGAAACAGAAAAAAAGGATTGAAATCAACGATGAGAACTATTATTAAGTGAATATAGTAGATATAGAAAATTTTCATGTCAGAATTGTTAGTATGCCCTCACAGTCAGAAAAGAAAATATGGTGAGTGCCCTCTCAGTCAGGTGTGGAAGTGGTGTCCACGGCCACACAGTGAGAAGAGAAAGTGAGTGCCCCTCTAGTTGGAAGTGAAAGTGGAGTGAATGAAATGAAAGAGTCACAAACCTTGCGAATAAAATTACAACATAGAGAACAATTGATAACTGTCATTTCAATATTTCTCACAAAAATCTGTCAATCTTGATGTGTGACAAGTCACATGTATTGACTGTCACTGTACAGATTGACGACAAATCAAAATTTCTAATCAATACTTTCCATGAAAAGCTTTCATTATCAGAAATGGGGTTCTCAGAAGTTGCTCCAGCAGTTATTTCAAGGTGGACAAGTCTGGCAACAAACAAAACTGTTGCTACAAACCATTAAATATTTCATTTCTCACATCTGACTGTGAGGGCAACACACTAAAGTTTAATTTCTATGACTGACTGGGTATGTCACATTGAAGTTTCATTTCTCACTTCTGACTGTGAGGGCGACAATTTGAACTGGTTTCTGGTTGAAAGTGACGGCCTAATATCAATTTACAAGTAATATTTCACAGTGATTTCAGTTGATATTGAGAAAACAAAACTATAAAGCCCTGGATGGAAACTAAAACTACAACATATACAAGTATTTGAAGATGAAAGTTTTGTGTTCTTCATTGTAGACCTTGGTAGCAACAACACACACAGAATAAAATCAATTGTTTTAGACCCAACATACAGACCCAAGCACTTACTGATTCTGAACACTAGACTAGGGGGCAACATACAGACCCAAGCACTTACTGATTCTGAACACTAGACTAGGGGGCAACATACAGACCCAAGCACTTACTGATTCTGAACACTAGACTAGGGGGCAACATACAGACCCAAGCACTTACTGATTCTGAACACTAGACTAGGGGGCAACATACAGACCCAAGCACTTACTGATTCTGAACACTAGACTAGGGAATCAAAAGTATGGGACACTGCAATGTAGGTCAGCTAGAGGGGAAAATGTTACTTGTTTGTTAATTGATGAAGAGCTAGGGAGACATGAAGCATGTCTAGTTTTTGTTTCTTGATGAAGAAATTATGTATAAAGATGAGTTTTATAGTTAAGGTGTAAAGTGGCCAATTACCTCGTCTTCTGTGTCAGAGTAGACCTACATCATGCTAACAGTGATGTTAAACGGTCAGCAAAAGATCACAGGATGGTCAGCACTGATCACAGGATGGTCAGCACATGATCACAGGATGGCCAGCACATGATTGGAAGATCTATCAATATTGATGTCAAGATCATTAAAGGCTTGTAAATTGCATGATAAGCAAATATCAGCAATTAGTCAGTGGATGATCAGGGAATGGTCAATGAATGATGGTGACAAAGTTACAACATATTGGGGTCATTTGAAGTAAGCTACTAAGATTATGAAGTCTAAACACACCTCAAGGTACAGACAATGAGAACAGACCTCAAGGTACAGACAATGAGAACAGACCTCAAGGTACAGACAATGAGAACAGACCTCAAGGTACAGACAATGAGAACATACCTCAAGGTACAGACAATGAGAACATACCTCAAGGTACAGACAATGAGAACATACCTCAAGGTACAGACAATGAGAACATACCTCAAGGTACAGACAATGAGAACATACCTCAAGGTACAGACAATGAGAACATACCTCAAGGTACAGACAATGAGAACACAAAACTTTCTGATTTTGTTTACACAAGTATATACAGTACACACTATTTTAACTAATCTATCAATAATTTCAAAATGTCACCTTCTCTAAAAATAGTCCTCTGCCTTGTACTGAAAATACACAACTTTACTGTTGCCAAGGCAACAGATATTTCCAAACTATGAGAAAAGAGTGGTCTTTATATATACGCAATAAATTCTGTACGTTTTAAAATCACCAATCTAAAAATTGTGAGTAGCCTATTACACACAAGAAATAATTTGTTGATAAAAATAGTGAAAATTGAACCATGATTGCACATAGACAGTTTACAAACAAAGTGTTTAAATCTGCAGAATACGACAGTTTATAAACAAAGTGTTTAAATCTGCAGAATACGACAGTTTATAAACAAAGTGTTTAAATCTGCAGAATACAACAGTTTATAAACAAAGTGTTTAAATCTGTAGAATACGACAGTTTATAAACAAAGTGTTTAAATCTGTAGAATACGACATTGTAAACATAAATGTCAAAATCTGCAAAATTTGTCAATATTTTCATCAATTATTGCTTACTATGAGATGAAATGTAAGGGAAAATTAAACACATGTCAATGATAAATTCTCACTTAACAATACCACCAATGGCATTGTAGCACAACTGTACAGTTTTTAAAAAATGTTTACTCACATGCTAGGTATAGGTGTTCATTTGCTGAATGGTTATCCAGTTGCCTATCCAACCCTGTTGTTATCTTTGCAATGTGTGTTCATTTGTCTGTTGCTATAGGCATGGTCATATTGGTAGGCATATTTTCATACATTTTTTTCAATGTTATTCACTTGTCTATGAATCCCTCATGTTATCTTTGTGAGATACTGATGGAATCATCATATCATGAACAAATCTTACTTACTTTACATCCCCATAAGAACATTCTCACCAAATTTCAGACCAATCTGCTCAGTAGTTTTTGAGTTTAAGTTTTTGACCAAAAATGACATTTTTGACCCATATCACATACCTATGATGCAATCAGTTTGCATTGAACAATTTCCCAACTAGACACCAAAAGTAATGTCCCCACCAAATACCAAGTCAATTGATCTGGCAGGTTTGAGTTTAAGTAATCCACACACACACACACACACACACACACACACACACACACACACACAGACAGACACACACACACACAAACACACAGACAGACAGACAGACAGACAGACACACACACAGAGACAGACAGACAGACAGACAGACAGACAGACAGACACTTTGCCATGCATATAGCACTACTGAACCTGATCAGTTCAGTTATGCTAAAAATGTGTGTAGAGTAAATTTCAAGGGAAGAACTCTTCCTCTGTAAATCGTCTTTCCGATTTCAAAATTTTGCAGACAATGAAATATGTTTAATATATACACATTTCTAGTGATGTCTGTACAGGTCTAATAATATAACACTTTCACACCAATTTAGATTATCAACATTTTGTAATGAAAAAATGTAGCGGCTTTCTATTCAATATTCAACTACATTACAAGACTAGTTGCCATACCGACGGTCACCTACCATATTGGATTCAATAGTCACATGACTTGTTGCCATGGTAGAGGCAAAGGTCACCTAACACACTGGCTAACAAGGTTAGTTGGCATGGTTACATCAGAGGCCATCTACCAAACAGAATTTATTTTTCAGTTACCAACAAATCATTTTAGACTTCATTTGATCCTTGAATAAATGTGGGTGACCTTTCAACTTTGACCTGTCACAGGTCAAGTATACTGTTTACTGAGGTGAATGAAGACAAGTATGTGAAATGCAGAGTTGCAAATATTAATTATTAAACTTAAGAATTTATACACTCAACAATAACAGCAACACTCAAATCAAAGACATGATTGGACAAAATTTATCATGTGACATATCACATTGGTAATTTGATTAGACAACTTGGTCAGGTGACATGCAGGTCTTCATTTGATTTGCTAATATAACCATAAACCTAGGGATCTAACTGGCAAAGCACAGGCAGGTAGTTACCAAGCAATCACCAACAAAATACGATGACCTACAACCTTTATGTTATGACCTTTGAACTTGTGATCACATGACGAGTACTGATAGGATTTATGGCCTGGGTTAAAAAGTAACAAAGCCTTGGAGTCCGTATACGTAAAAAGATTTGAATGGCCATTCATTCACGCTTCAGATTAAAAGTAATGTGGAATTAGTCTGGTAAACATAGAATTAATTTGGATGGCCAACATACTGCTGATTGAAAGTAGCAACATCTTGATATGGAAAACATTAAAATTAATTTCAGTTGCCAAAATAGATATCATCAAATTTGCAGGAAGCCATGGTTGTCAAGGACCATGTAGATGATAGAGACAGTAAAATATGATTTAATTATTGACAATCTCCAATTACAAGCTACCATTAAGTCTTCAAAATAAATTAAAAACTGGATTAAAAATCAGATTAAGAGAATTACAGGATTAAAAGCTTAAAATGTAAGCAGAGAAAATAAACATATCACACAAAATTGAAAGACTGGGGAAAACATATCGGCAGTATCCCATCAAAGTAGGATCACCCCTGTCAACATGACATCAAATAGAACATCCTTTTGTCTTGTAGACTAAACTATTTCATTACAAGGGTGATATTTAAAAGAGGGGACATAAATTTGCAGCAATTTAGTGAAATCTCAGCAGTTGAATTATTTCAGTGAGAAATCATTAGTGTATTTCTCGTTTGATTTCTTTTTTTTCTGGTGGTCTAACCACACAACAGTTTTATGCTGGCATGATTTGAAAAACAATAAACTAAAGAATAAGAATGTCTGAATTACAGAACCTGGTTAGATATATTTATATATATTTTTGGTACAATACATTTAGGGGAGTCACGGTTTAGTCCGGTGGTAACAATTCATGCATGCGATACCTCTCTCGGATATGTGGTCGGACATCCTCCTTCTGAAAATAAGAAATATGACATCTGATAAGTAGTGTATCTCATCTGATAACGTAAGTATTGTATCTGATAAGTATTGTATCACATCTGATAAGTATTGTATTTGATAAGTACTTTATCACATCTGACTAGGTATCACATCTGATACGTACCTTGTCTACTGTAAATCAACTAAATTGATAAACTATGATAGTGATTGATATGAGGGCTATCTTACCAATTGTACGACCTCCTCCAAGAAAGGAACCAGTTTAATGAGTTCTCTGTCTGATTTATCAACAAACCAACTCTCAATGGGTATACCATTAGTCAACTGAAAACAACACACAATGTAAGATTAATGTCAGAAGGCTATCCTTCTAATCACCCCAGATTAGGTATTACCACAACTACAAATAATCTAGTCTTGGTTACCCAGACCCTTACAGGAAAGCTATCCTTCTAATCACCCCAGATTAGGTATTACCAAAACTACAAATAATCTAGTCTTGGTTACCCAGACCCTTACAGGAAGGCTATCCTTCTAATCACCCCAGATTAGGTATTACCACAACTACAAATAATCTAGTCTTGGTTACCCAGACCCTTACAGGAAGGCTATCCTTCCAATCACTACAGATTAGGTATTACCACAACTACAAATAATCTAGTCTTGGTTACCCAGACCCTTACAGGAAGGCTATCCTTCTAATCACCCCATATTAGGTATTACCACAACTACAAATAATCTAGTCTTGGTTACCCAGACCCTTACAGGAAAGCTATCCTTCTAATCACCCCAGATTAGGTATTACCACAACTACAAATAATCTAGTCTTGGTTACCCAGACCCTTACAGGAAGGCTATCCTTCTAATCACCCCATATTAGGTATTACCACAACTACAAATAATCTAGTCTTGGTTACCCAGACCCTTACAGGAAGGCTATCCTTCTAATCACCCCATATTAGGTATTACCACAACTACAAATAATCTAGTCTTGGTTACCCAGACCCTTACAGGATGGCTATCCTTCCAATCACCCCATATTAGGTATTACCACAACTACAAATAATCTAGTCTTGGTTACCCAGACCCTTACAGGAAGGCTATCCTTCCAATCACTACAGATTAGGTATTACCACAACTACAAATAATCTAGTCTTGGTTACCCAGACCCTTACAGGAAGGCTATCCTTCCAATCACTACAGATTAGGTATTACCACAACTACAAATAATCTAGTCTTGGTTACCCAGACCCTTACAGTAAAGCTATCCTTCTAATCACCCTATATTAGGTATTACCACAACTACAAATAATCTAGTCTTGGTTACCCAGACCCTTACAGGAAAGCTATCCTTCCAATCACTACAGATTAGGTATTACCACAACTACAAATAATCTAGTCTTGGTTACCCAGACCCTTACAGGAAAGCTATCCTTCCAATCACTACAGATTAGGTATTACCACAACTACAAATAATCTAGTCTTGGTTACCCAGACCCTTACAGGAAGGCTATCCTTCTAATCACCCCATATTAGGTATTACCACAACTACAAATAATCTAGTCTTGGTTACCCAGACCCTTACAGGAAAGCTATCCTTCCAATCACTACAGATTAGGTATTACCACAACTACAAATAATCTAGTCTTGGTTACCCAGACCCTTACAGGAAGGCTATCCTTCCAATCACTACAGATTAGGTATTACCACAACTACAAATAATCTAGTCTTGGTTACCCAGACCCTTACAGGAAGGCTATCCTTCCAATCACCCCAGATTAGGTATTACCACAACTACAAATAATCTAGTCTTGGTTACCCAGACCCTTACAGGAAGGCTACCCCCTTCCAATCACCCCAGATTAGGTATTACCACAACTACAAATAATCTAGTCTTGGTTACCCAGACCCTTACAGGAAAGCTATCCTTCCAATCACTACAGATTAGGTATTACCACAACTACAAATAATCTAGTCTTGGTTACCCAGACCCTTACAGGATGGCTATCCTTTTAATCACCCTATATTAGGTATTACCACAACTACAAATAATCTAGTCTTGGTTACCCAGACCCTTACAGGAAGGCTATCCTTCTAATCACCCCATATTAGGTATTACCACAACTACAAATAATCTAGTCTTGGTTACCCAGACCCTTACAAGAAGGCTATCCTTCTAATCACCCCAGATTAGGTATTACCACAACTACAAATAATCTAGTCTTGGTTACCCAGACCCTTACAGGAAGGCTACCCTTCTAATCACCCCATATTAGGTATTACCATAACTACAAATAATCTAGTCTTGGTTACCCAGACCCTTACAGGAAAGCTATCCTTCTAATCACCCTATATTAGGTATTACTACAACTACAAATAATCTAGTCTTGGTTACCCAGACCCTTACAGGAAGGCTACCCCCTTCCAATCACCCTATATTAGGTATTACTACAACTACAAATAATCTAGTCTTGGTTACCCAGACCCTTACAGGAAAGCTATCCTTCCAATCACCCTATATTAGGTATTACCACAACTACAAATAATCTAGTCTTGGTTACCCAGACCCTTACAGGAAAGCTATCCTTCCAATCACCCCATATTAGGTATTACCACAACTACAAATAATCTAGTCTTGGTTACCCAGACCCTTACAGGAAGGCTATCCTTCTAATCACCCCATATTAGGTATTACCATAACTACAAATAATCTAGTCTTGGTTACCTTCCCTTACAGGAAGGCTATCCTTTTAATCACCCCATATTAGGTATTACCATAACTACAAATAATCTAGTCTTGGTTACCCAGACCCTTACAGGAAGGCTATCCTTTTAATCACCCCATATTAGGTATTACCATAACTACAAATAATCTAGTCTTGGTTACCCAGACCCTTACAGGAAGGCTATCCTTTTAATCACCCCATATTAGGTATTACCATAACTACAAATAATCTAGTCTTGGTTACCCAGACCCTTACAGGAAGGCTACCCTTCTAATCACCCTATATTAGGTATTACCACAACTACAAATAATCTAGTCTTGGTTACCCAGACCCTTACAGGAAGGCTATCCTTCTAATCACCCCATATTAGGTATTACCACAACTACAAATAATCTAGTCTTGGTTACCCAGACCCTTACAGGAAGGCTATCCTTCTAATCACCCCAGATTAGGTATTACCACAACTACAAATAATCTAGTCTTGGTTACCCAGACCCTTACAGGAAGGCTATCCTTCCAATCACTACAGATTAGGTATTACCACAACTACAAATAATCTAGTCTTGGTTACCCAGACCCTTACAGGAAGGCTATCCTTCCAATCACCCCAGATTAGGTATTACCACAACTACAAATAATCTAGTCTTGGTTACCCAGACCCTTACAGGAAGGCTACCCTTCTAATCACCCCATATTAGGTATTACCATAACTACAAATAATCTAGTCTTGGTTACCCAGACCCTTACAGGAAGGCTATCCTTCTAATCACCCCATATTAGGTATTACCATAACTACAAATAATCTAGTCTTGGTTACCCAGACCCTTACAGGAAGGCTATCCTTCCAATCACCCCAGATTAGGTATTACCACAACTACAAATAATCTAGTCTTGGTTACCCAGACCCTTACAGGAAGGCTATCCTTCTAATCACCCCATATTAGGTATTACTACAACTACAAATAATCTAGTCTTGGTTACCCAGACCCTTACAGGAAAGCTATCCTTCTAATCACCCCATATTAGGTATTACCATAACTACAAATAATCTAGTCTTGGTTACCCAGACCCTTACAGGAAGGCTACCCTTCTAATCACCCTATATTAGGTATTACCACAACTACAAATAATCTAGTCTTGGTTACCCAGACCCTTACAGGAAGGCTATCCTTCTAATCACCCCATATTAGGTATTACCACAACTACAAATAATCTAGTTTTGGTTACCCAGACCCTTACAGGAAAGCTATCCTTCCAATCACCTCAGATTAGGTATTACCACAACTACAAATAATCTAGTCTTGGTTACCCAGACCCTTACAGGAAGGCTATCCTTCCAATCACCCCATATTAGGTATTACCATAACTACAAATAATCTAGTCTTGGTTACCCAGACCCTTACAGGAAGGCTATCCTTCCAATCACTACAGATTAGGTATTACCACAACTACACAAATAATCTAGTCTTGGTTACCCAGACCCTTACAGGAAGGCTATCCTTCTAATCACCCCATATTAGGTATTACCACAACTACAAATAATCTAGTCTTGGTTACCCAGACCCTTACAGGAAGGCTATCCTTCTAATCACCCCAGATTAGGTATTACCACAACTACAAATAATCTAGTCTTGGTTACCCAGACCCTTACAGGAAGGCTATCCTTCTAATCACCCCAGATTAGGTATTACCACAACTACAAATAATCTAGTCTTGGTTACCCAGACCCTTACAGGAAGGCTATCCTTCTAATCACCCTATATTAGGTATTACCACAACTACAAATAATCTAGTCTTGGTTACCCAGACCCTTACAGGAAGGCTATCCTTCTAATCACCCTATATTAGGTATTACCACAACTACAAATAATCTAGTCTTGGTTACCCAGACCCTTACAGGAAGGCTATCCTTCTAATCACCCCAGATTAGGTATTACTACAACTACAAATAATCTAGTCTTGGTTACCCAGACCCTTACAGGAAGGCTATCCTTCTAATCACCCCAGATTAGGTATTACCAAAACTACAAATAATCTAGTCTTGGTTACCCAGACCCTTACAGGAAGGCTACCCTTCTAATCACCCCAGATTAGGTATTACCACAACTACAAATAATCTAGTCTTGGTTACCCAGACCCTTACAGGATGGCTATCCTTCCAATCACCCCATATTAGGTATTACCACAACTACAAATAATCTAGTCTTGGTTACCCAGACCCTTACAGGAAGGCTATCCTTCTAATCACCCCATATTAGGTATTACCACAACTACAAATAATCTAGTCTTGGTTACCCAGACCCTTACAGGAAGGCTATCCTTCTAATCACCCCAGATTAGGTATTACCACAACTATAAATAATCTAGTCTTGGTTACCCAGACCCTTACAGGATGGCTATCCTTCCAATCACCCCATATTAGGTATTACCACAATCTGATTAAAATCCGATGTGGTGAAAGCGGCTAGATGTCCTTATTTACCTCTATTCATCGTGTTGTGACGTTTGTTTTGTTCGGAGTGATCGCCGCCTTCCCACATCTGAACCGGTGTAATCTACAATCCCGTTTAAATCTCGCGCTTTTGAATAGCCAATTAGGACGATCGTTACGTTGGCAGCTTCAAACACTGGAGAAATTGAAATGGATGTTTTGCAAACAGCAGGACACCACTTCCCATTAAAGGCCATTCCAAAGATTAGATCGGATGAAGTAACCATTTTCACTGGGTAGCAACATTGCAATTCAAATTGTAAAACATTTAACTGTCTCTGCAAAACATAGTTTCAACTAGAAATTGTATTTACCAGTTCTCATGCTTTTTAGCCTCCAAGTTGTTTATGTCGAGTCTATATATTCGCATGCTTCCGTAATTTATACAAGTTGATTTTGACTGTGACATCGCACCGCGACAGTGACGAACACGTTGACCACGCCTTTGACATGCATGTTTCAACTATCATCTACAAACATCTACAAATCCGTTTGGAATTACTAAACTATTGCTGAATAATTATTTCAGGCGACCGAACTTTTGACTTTCACGTTAATAGAAGGATTGAATCAACATCAGTCGAACGATCAACTTGTCGCTAGTGCCGAAATAAACATTCGCAATACCACGCTATCTACGACAATTTAGTCCAAGTTTTCGAGGTCACTTCACGTCACGTCAAACATGTGACATCTCATCGGTAATTTCCGGATTTACATTCGTATTAGTTTCACGTTATACCCCAACATAGCCTAACTTAGAACCTTCGTGTAGGCAGGGTTCTCCCCAGCTTGAGAGTAGTCCCGGACACTAATTAATATTCATGCTAATTTGCATAATTAATAAATTAATGGTACACTCAAAGTACATGGTGTGTGATCAAAGTTGCTAACAAAAAAGTTAAAACCAACTTTTATTTCTCTACAGATTTATAACTCTAATCTCAATCTTTGTACATCGATTTTTTTAAATCACATTTTTTGATTAGTTTTCTCAGAAAAGCTAAAGTTGTTTCATACTAAATATCCAAAGACGATTGCTCTAAAAAGTTGCGTATACCCACACATACGCATTGCGTTTAGACGAAATCTCGTGATACATGAGACATCGCGATAGTTTGTGACGTCACCACCCGCCATTTTGGAAATTACATGTTGTCATCGTCGTGCGATGTACGATGTCAAACTACTAACTAAAAGTGTTTTCAGAGTAAAATTGAACAGAAAACTAATGATCGGACACAACGTCAACACTTTATAAAAGGTATACGAGGCTGTTATACTTTTTTTATGACGCTGAAGAATGGTAGTCGAAAGTCTGTAGCATCGTGTTTGCCATGTAATTCACACGTACTCACTGTACACGAGATATCAATGTATAACGTATAGCGTCAGCTGTTGTCAGTTCACGTCTACATTGTTCGTTTCTCAAAGACATTTTAATACTTCATTATCTTTTAAATGGATACGCCCATGTGGGCAGAAAATGAAAGTACAATTATTAAAGTGAGTGTGTGTGGGGTGTCGAATGGTAACCTATTGAAGGTGGTGGACGGCAACTTTGAGTAGTGGTCGCCAAGACTGAGTCCCGGACGCTAGCGTCCGGTGCCGTCCAGCGTGAGGAGATCCCTGCGTGTAGGTGGATTTTGGTAACGTCCATTCAAATCAATTATCATGAATGTACGTCCTTTAAAAGTTGCGACTACGATTGAACACTGTTGAACGATCGGCTCTGATCATGTGCACGTATACTGTGCCTTCGTTAACTTTCGTTGACAGACAAGATCACATGACGTTACCTACGTATACGTAGTGGAGTGCCGTATTTATATTTGTGTGCTATGAATCGCATCGTGTCTAAACAGCTACCCGTCTAGTCTAGAATTTGGCATTAGGTAATCCTAAAACGTAAAGCTATATAGGACGTTTTAAAAACCAAGAGTTGTCGTACAAGTAAATGAGGTAATGTCTAATGTGTAATCAGTAATGACTTGCTTGAGTTGTACGCTTACTAGTATTGATCCTAGTCGCACGAAATTGGTTGACACGTGCGTTCGTGTGATGACCGGACAAACAGAAAAACAGTCTCTTGAATTCAGGAACTTCTGTTAAGGTGTGAGTGAATAATAAAATCATGTTTTCGCAGCATTCATGCACTGGTTGTTTTTGTCATTCATTAATTGTACATCACTCCCTGGCCAGCTGGGTTACTTGGCCATACGGTTATTTTAGAACAACATGCATCTCACTCCGTGTATGTCGGCAAAGTTTCTGACTGTCATTTTCAAGAGTAGCAAAATTGCCTGTTTTGATTCCATCTTAGTATGAATTAAATATCCCTGTAGGCTGTAGTGATTTTGACGCACGCGAAAAACGACAATCTTACCCCCCCCCCCCCCCCCAGGAATTATGTTTGTATAATAAAATAAAATGTATAAAAACCATGTATAATAAAATAAGTAGTTGACTCGCTCATACAGTGTACACACATGGTGCCATTTCCTTCAAGTCGAAAGTCTACTTCAAGATCAAATGCACATGATGATACAAAGAGTAACTACGGCCTGGCTGGGTGCCTACTAAAGGCTTCACTGTGTATATGACAAGAATCCCCCTGCCTGTTAGACTAAACATGATAACTTTAACTTGGCATTATGTTAAGGACCCGATGCGTCGGTGGTGGCAACTGTATATCTAAATGATTTTGAAAGAAACGTGCTGATTGGTTGAAAAATCCTTACAATATTGTCCACGTTCAATGGGATTGTAGATTACACCGGTTCAGATGTGGGAAGGCGGCGATCACTCCGAACAAAACAAACGTCACAACACGATGAATAGAGGTAAATAAGGACATCTAGCCGCTTTCACCACATCGGATTTTAATCAGATTGGTATTACCACAACTACAAATAATCTAGTCTTGGTTACCCAGACCCTTACAGGAAGGCTATCCTTCCAATCACCCTGTATCAGGTATTACTACAACTACAAATAATCTAGTCTTGGTTACCCAGACCCCTTTGCATGTGAGCATTGTCACATACCTGATATCCAAATGCTTGTGGTGAGTTGTCCACAATGATGACTTTAGATAAATCTCTGCCAAGTATTGACAGGTCTTTGATGTAGTTGCCCTGTACACATACACAGTGCTCTCTGAATAGCCGATATCTGTATGTAGAAATAGCACACAAATGTCATGACAAATACATAGAACCACTGACAAAAATGTGTTGTCATGACGATGACATATAACCACTGACATAAATGTGTTGTCATGACGATGACATAGAACCACTGACATAAATGTGTTGTCATGATGATGACATATAACCACTGACATAAATGTGTTGTCATGACGATGACAGAACCACTGACATAAATGTGTTGTCATGACGATGACATAGAACCACTGACATAGATGTGTTGTCATGACGATGACATAGAACCACTGACATAAATGTGTTGTCATGACTATGACATAAATAGTACAACCAGAAACTATATCCTGTACTAATGTTTGGAGGTGATATATGTGATACTATCTCACAAAATAAAATATAGTCCTTCCTACCAAAACTCTCACATCACTTGTTTACGCCATTCTCTTTTATTAGTGGTCTAATCCATTTGCAAGAGTAGGGGGGTAAGGTATAAAATGAGGGTGAAACTTACTTAACCCACTTCTTCTCAGGATCTAGTAAGTTGAACAGTTTATCAGCGTACACTTTCTTTGAAGCAGTGAACAGGATGACTTCAAATAGCTGAGACACTCTGTCCAGGAATTCCTTGAAGAACGGCCTTGTCCTCACAAATACCTGTCACAAGAACAAACATAAGGTTCATAGAATCCATGACTAACAAATAAATTAACACTTACTACCTGGAACACTACAGGGAATGTTAGGTGAGCAGTATGAAATAGTGTATTTGATTGGATGACCTTTGACTCATTACAAGATGAGAGGACTCACCTGATAGGTTGTGTCCTGGAACACTACAGGGAATGTTAGGTGAGCAGTATGAAATAGTGTATTTGATTGGATGACCTTTGACTCATTACAAGATGAGAGGACTCACCTGATAGGTTGTGTCCTGGAACACTACAGGGAATGTTAGGTGAGCATCTTCTAACTCATTCAAACTACAATGGACGAGAGTTTCATCCTGAAATAAAAACAACTACACATTAAAATGCAGCTATAGGCAACCAGATCTATTAATTCACATGTACTGAATTATGGGTAATCTGCTGAAAGATCTATTAGGTCACGTGTACTGAATTGTGGGTAATCTGCTGAAAGATCTATTAGGTCATGTGCATTGAATTGTGGGTAATCTGCGGAAAGATCTATTAGGTCACGTGTACTGAATTGTGGGTAATCTGCTGAAAGATCTATTAGGTCACATGCACTGAATTATGGGTAATCTACTGAAAGATCTATTAGGTCATGTGTACTGAATTGTGGGTAATCTGCTGAAAGATCTATTAGGTCACATGTACTGAATTGTGGGTAATCTGCGGAAAGATCTATTAGGTCATGTGCATTGAATTGTGGGTAATCTGCTGAAAGATCTATTAGGTCATGTGCATTGAATTGTGGGTAATCTGCTGAAAGATCTATTAGGTCATATGCATTGAATTGTGGGTAATCTGCGGAAAGATCTATTAGGCCATGTGCATTGAATTGTGGGTAATCTGCTGAAAGATCTATTAGGTCATGTGCATTGAATTGTGGGTAATCTGCTGAAAGATCTATTAGGTCATGTGCATTGAATTGTGGGTAATCTGCTGAAAGAGCTATTAGGTCATGTGCATTGAATTGTAGGTAATCTGCGGAAAGATCTGTTAGGTCATGTGCATTGAATTGTAGGTAATCTGCGGAAAGATCTGTTAGGTCATGTGCACTGAATTGTGGGTAATCTGCCGACAAACACTGAAGTGTGCAGTCAAAAATTTCAGCTAAAATTTTCAAAATTGTGTTTGGAACAAAAGTTAAATTGAGTACTATGCTATACCAACACAGATACATTTCCATTTGAAGATAACTAATCACATATGTTCTGTTGTATTCCAATAATTATATAAAGACTTTGCTCTAACAGAAGGCATTCAGTTTAAATCTGGTTATGAAGTTATTCAACCCTCTCCATCTATGTATACAGAAGGCATTCACTTTAAATCTGGTTATGAAGTTATTCAACCCTCTCCATCTATGTATACAGAAGGCATTCAGTTTAAATCTGGTTATGAAGTTATTCAACCCTCTCCATCTATGTATACAGAAGGCATTCACTTTAAATCTATGGTTATGAAGTTATTCAACCCTCTCCATCTATGTATACAGAAGGCATTCAGTTTAAATCTGGTTATGAAGTTATTCAACCCTCTCCATCTATGTATACAGAAGGCATTCAGTTTAAATCTATGGTTATGAAGTTATTCAACCCTCTCCATCTATGTATACAGAAGGCATTCAGTTTAAATCTGGTTATGAAGTTATTCAACCCTCTCCATCTATGTATACAGAAGGCATTCAGTTTAAATCTGGTTATGAAGTTATTCAACCCTCTCAATCTATGTATACAGAAGGCATTCACTTTAAATCTATGGTTATGAAGTTATTCAACCCTCTCAATCTATGTATACAGAAGGCATTCAGTTTAAATCTGGTTATGAAGTTATTCAACCCTCTCAATCTATGTATACAGAAGGCATTCACTTTAAATCTATGGTTATGAAGTTATTCAACCCTCTCCATCTATGTATACAGAAGGCATTCAGTTTAAATCTGGTTATGAAGTTATTCAACCCTCTCCATCTATGTATACAGAAGGCATTCAGTTTAAATCTGGTTATGAAGTTATTCAACCCCCTCAATCTATGTATACAGAAGGCATTCAGTTTAAATCTGGTTATGAAGTTATTCAACCCTCTCCATCTATGTATACAGAAGGCATTCACTTTAAATCTATGGTTATGAAGTTATTCAACCCTCTCCATCTATGTATACAGAAGGCATTCAGTTTAAATCTGGTTATGAAGTTATTCAACCCTCTCCATCTATGTATACAGAAGGCATTCAGTTTAAATCTGGTTATGAAGTTATTCAACCCTCTCCATCTATGTATACAGAAGGCATTCAGTTTAAATCTGGTTATGAAGTTATTCAACCCCCTCAATCTATGTATACAGAAGGCATTCAGTTTAAATCTGGTTATGAAGTTATTCAACCCTCTCCATCTATGTATACAGAAGGCATTCACTTTAAATCTATGGTTATGAAGTTATTCAACCCTCTCCATCTATGTATACAGAAGGCATTCAGTTTAAATCTGGTTATGAAGTTATTCAACCCTCTCCATCTATGTATACAGAAGGCATTCACTTTAAATCTGGTTATGAAGTTATTCAACCCTCTCCATCTATGTATACAGAAGGCATTCAGTTTAAATCTGGTTATGAAGTTATTCAACCCTCTCCATCTATGTATACAGAAGGCATTCAGTTTAAATCTGGTTATGAAGTTATTCAACCCTCTCCATCTATGTATACAGAAGGCATTCAGTTTAAATCTGGTTATGAAGTTATTCAACCCTCTCCTTCTATGTATACAAAAGGCATTCAGTTTAAATCTGGTTATGAAGTTATTCAACCCTCTCCATCTATGTATACAAAAGGCATTCAGTTTAAATCTGGTTATGAAGTTATTCAACCCTCTCCATCTATGTATACAGAAGGCATTCAGTTTAAATCTGGTTATGAAGTTATTCAACCCCCTCCATCTATGTATACAAAAGGCATTCAGTTTAAATCTGGTTATGAAGTTATTCAACCCCCTCCATCTATGTATACAGAAGGCATTCAGTTTAAATCTGGTTATGAAGTTATTCAAACATCTCCATCTATGTATACAGAAGGCATTCAGTTTAAATCTGGTTATGAAGTTATTCAACCCTCTCCATCTATGTATACAGAAAGCATTCACTTTAAATCTATGGTTATGAAGTTATTCAACCCTCTCCATCTATGTATACAGAAGGCATTCAGTTTAAATCTGGTTATGAAGTTATTCAACCCTCTCCATCTATGTATACAGAAGGCATTCACTTTAAATCTATGGTTATGAAGTTATTCAACCCTCTCCATCTATGTATACAGAAGGCATTCACTTTAAATCTGGTTATGAAGTTATTCAACCCTCTCCATCTATGTATACAGAAGGCATTCACTTTAAATCTGGTTATGAAGTTATTCAACCCTCTCCATCTATGTATACAGAAGGCATTCAGTTTAAATCTGGTTATGAAGTTATTCAACCCCCTCCATCTATGTATACAGAAGGCATTCACTTTAAATCTATGGTTATGAAGTTATTCAACCCCCTCCATCTATGTATACAGAAGGCATTCACTTTAAATCTGGTTATGAAGTTATTCAACCCCCTCCATCTATGTATACAGAAGGCATTCACTTTAAATCTGGTTATGAAGTTATTCAACCCCCTCCATCTATGTATACAGAAGGCATTCACTTTAAATCTATGGTTATGAAGTTATTCAACCCTCTCCATCTATGTATACAGAAGGCATTCACTTTAAATCTGGTTATGAAGTTATTCAACCCCCTCCATCTATGTATACAGAAGGCATTCACTTTAAATCTGGTTATGAAGTTATTCAACCCTCTCCATCTATGTATACAGAAGGCATTCAGTTTAAATCTGGTTATGAAGTTATTCAACCCTCTCCATCTATGTATACAGAAGGCATTCACTTTAAATCTATGGTTATGAAGTTATTCAACCCTCTCCATCTATGTATACAGAAGGCATTCACTTTAAATCTATGGTTATGAAGTTATTCAACCCTCTCCATCTATGTATACAGAAGGCATTCACTTTAAATCTATGGTTATGAAGTTATTCAACCCTCTCCATCTATGTATACAGAAGGCATTCAGTTTAAATCTGGTTATGAAGTTATTCAACCCTCTCCATCTATGTATACAGAAGGCATTCACTTTAAATCTGGTTATGAAGTTATTCAACCCTCTCCATCTATGTATACAGAAGGCATTCAGTTTAAATCTATGGTTATGAAGTTATTCAACCCTCTCCATCTATGTATACAGAAGGCATTCACTTTAAATCTGGTTATGAAGTTATTCAACCCTCTCCATCTATGTATACAGAAGGCATTCAGTTTAAATCTGGTTATGAAGTTATTCAACCCTCTCCATCTATGTATACAGAAGGCATTCAGTTTAAATCTGGTTATGAAGTTATTCAACCCTCTCCAACTATGTATACAGAAGGCATTCACTTTAAATCTATGGTTATGAAGTTATTCAACCCTCTCCAACTATGTATACAGAAGGCATTCACTTTAAATCTATGGTTATGAAGTTATTCAACCCTCTCCATCTATGTATACAGAAGGCATTCTGTTTAAATCTGGTTATGAAGTTATTCAACCCTCTCCATCTATGTATACAGAAGGCATTCAGTTTAAATCTGGTTATGAAGTTATTCAACTCTCTCCATCTATGTATACAGAAGGCATTCAGATTAAATCTGGTTATGAAGTTATTCAACCCTCTCCATCTATGTATACAGAAGGCTTTGAATGACATTGGATATGTCACCCCCTGTACCAGGTTTGAATGACATTGGATATGTCACCCTCTGTACCAGGTTTGAATGACATTGGATATGTCACCTCTGTGCCAGGTTTGAATGACATTGGATATGTCATCCTCTGTACCAGGTTTGAATGACATTGGATATGTCACCCTCTGTACCAGGTTTGAATGACATTGGATATGTCACCTCTGTACCAGGTTTGAATGACATTGGATATGTCACCCTCTGTACCAGGTTTGAATGACATTGGATATGTCACCTCTGTACCAGGTTTGAATGACATTGGATATGTCACCCTCTGTACCAGGTTTGAATGACATTGGATATGTCACCCTCTGTGCCAGGTTTGAATGACATTGGATATGTCACCCTCTGTACCAGGTTTGAATGACATTGGATATGTCACCTCTGTACCAGGTTTGAATGACATTGGATATGTCACCCTCTGTACCAGGTTTGAATGACATTGGATATGTCACCCTCTGTACCAGGTTTGAATGACATTGGATATGTCACCCTCTGTACCAGGTTTGAATGACATTGGATATGTCACCTCTGTACCAGGTTTGAATGACATTGGATATTGCATGTCAGATAGATGATTATTACAGACGGATGAACGGTCAAAGGGACAGACACAAGGACGGAGTGAGCCCATTGTAAAAACAGAAGAAATTTACATATTCAACACAGAGGGCACTAGTCAACTTACCAAATCTAAAACTAACGAATATTCTGGTGAACTTCTAGTTTTAAGTGGCAAGACAGCTGATCTGTTACGTTGTGACTCCGATAGAGGTGGCAAATGTTTGATAAAGTAATATCTGCAGGAAAAGGAACACAAGAATTAGATGGCTGACCAGTAACCAGTCGAGTCATTGTTAATAACATTGGCTACAAAGTAACAAAGTCATTATAATAATAACTACCACAAATATGCAAATGACAGTAGAAATACAAAGTACTTCATGACAAGTACAAAGTACTTCATATATGCAAATGACAGAAGTACAAAGTACTTCATATATGCAAATGACCACATAAAAAAACTGATGAACAACTGTCATCAATACATACGGATCAAAGGTTTCCCATTCCTCTTCCAGATTACAATCAGATAGATCATCTTCATCAATTGTAGGTATAGCGTCTGTGTCTACATCTGTCACCAACTCATCTGTATTGATAGCACAATCTGTCTGGATACAGGCATTGCTGTTACCACTGTAGTTAGTTATAGCCATAGTCATATCTGGTACTGTGCAGCCAGCTGACATTGAAACTGAAGCACTGCATTCTGGGACAAGTTCTGTGGTGTATGGACTTTGGCAAAAGGCAGCTGTATATAGAAAATAATAATACATAAAGAAATTTCATTCAAAGGTAAGAACTTTGAGACACTCAAATTTGCATATATCATGACACAAAGTGACACGTATATGTCCCATATACATTAACCTTTGTGCCAGGTTTGAATGAAATTGGATGCCATGTCAGAGACGTAACAGGGACATAGGCAAGGATACCGGTACATGAAGCTCAATTGTAAGTTCTCTCTCTCTCCTCCCTATTTGTGTGTGTGTGTGTGTGTGTGTGTGTGTGTGTGTGTGTGTGTGTGTGTGTGTGTGTGTGTGTGTGTGTGTGTGTGTGTGTCTGTGTGTGTACCATGGTCCTAAAACAACACTGAATGTACAGGAAACAGAATATATTTTTCCAGATATCTCCCTGTTACCAGGGACCCAACACGATACAATAAACACTGAATGTACAGGAAACTGTAAATTTGTAATATCTGTGAGGGGGTCTTACAATGTGCTCACTTCATTTTATTATCAATATCCAATTTCATTCAAACCTGGCACAGAGGTCGAAGTGTTAAAGAAGTCCTCTTTTTGTTTTACCAAGGGTGTATTTAATAATTACTAGTGGGCAAAGACAATTTGATTATTAGTGTAAAATGTGGTCTATCCTAACCTGTACAGTGGAGTAGTAGTAATTACAAACTCACATCTATTGTCTGACAGCTTTTCTCCCACCTCACCATTCACTACCTCTAATGATGTAGACTCCACCGCATCATCCGATTGAAAAACTTCATCTGTATCCATGGCGACATCATCCAAGTCTAACTTCATTGCTACGTTATCAAGGTTCTCTTTATTTTCTGAAAGACCTGTTGTCATGGAAACACAATGAGCAGTGTTAAACTGGTACAAGTTTACAAACTTTTAACTCAATTGAAAATATTCACACAAACCCCAACATTAGATTTTAGTATTACTAATACCTCATTTATATCTTGTTACTGTATATATTACTAATACCTCATTTATATCTTGTTACTGTATATATTACTAATACCTCATTTATATCTTGTTACTGTATATATTACTAATACCTCATTTATATCTTGTTACTGTATATATTACTAATACCTCATTTATATCTTGTTACTGTATATATTACTAATACCTCATTTATATCTTGTTACTGTATATATTACTAATACCTCATTTATATCTTGTTACTGTATATATTACTAATACCCCATTTATATCTTGTTACTGTATATATTACTAATACCTCATTTATATCTTGTTACTGTATATATTACTAATACCTCATTTATATCTTGTTACTGTATATATTACTAATACCCCATTTATATCTTGTTACTGTATATATTACAAGTACCTCATTTCACAACTTGCAATTTATTATTTACAGTTTTTAATATTTCAACTCAAAGTTTGAAACTTTACTCACCATTATGACCAAAGAATTGAAACACGGGTGAAAATATTGTACCAAGAAGTGTAGTACGTGGTGGACTAGTGATCTCCTCGGTAACGGCACTCCTTGTTGTTACTGGCAACAAAATAAAAGTGTTTAATTTCATCACACACTGACTGTCAATACTTTACATTTCTGACAGATTTTTCTTTCAATAGAATTAGTAGACTGTATACAGACATAGTTTGACGTGAAGAAAATCAAATTGTTGGCATTTATATTTATATTTTGCGAGATATGTCCCAAAATCATCCAAACACCATTTCCCACAATTTGTTATTATATTGTAAGTTGATATTATTAGGTCTAAAACAACTTCATAATAACGTGTTATCATCTTTACAAAATATCTTGATGCTTGACTAAAACGTTATGAATGTCGCCATTTTGTCAATTATTACAAAGTTGATAAAAAAATTCACAAATGTTCACAAATTTTTACATTGTGGGTTACAGATTAGTAAGTGTTTTTGACAGAATTAGGTGAATGAGACGAGAATCCAATGGACTTAGCTTAGTATTAATTGTGTTATCTAATCAGTCAAATCACATCCTTCAGGTTCAACTTTTTCTCTAAAAATAGTGAAAATCCACACTGGTTACATCGTAAAATTCCTCAATTAGTTACGTACCCTGTCTGTATTCGTCTGTATTTTCTGTTTTGCCATTTTCCTGTGGTATGCTTGGATTAGCAGTCTTCCCGTTCACTACCTTACTTGGTCGTCCACAATCACCTGACTGAGAAACTGTCTTCCCATTGGCTACTTTGGTACCAACTCTACCTTTCTTGATGGTATTGTTATTTAGGACTGGTGTTGATGTAATTAACTTATCGTCATCAGAGCCACCACTGTCACGTCGTCGTCTTTTACGGACTGGTGTTGATGAATCCTGTACAGTAAACACACAAAAGTAATTAGTTATATCTATATATACTATAAATCCTGTATAGTTATAATAGTAATTAGTTATATCTATGTATACTATAAATCCTGTATAGTTATAATAGTAATTAGTTATATCTATGTATACTATAAATCCTGTATAGTTATAATAGTAATTAGTTATATCTATGTACACTATAAATCCTGTATAGTTATAATAGTAATTAGTTATATCTATGTATACTATAAATCCTGTATAGTTATAATAGTAATTAGTTATATCTATGTACACTATAAATCCTGTATAGTTATAATAGTAATTAGTTATATCTATGTACACTATAAATCCTGTATAGTTATAATAGTAATTAGTTATATCTATGTATACTATAAATCCTGTATAGTTATAATAGTAATTAGTTATATCTATGTATACTATAAATCCTGTATAGTTATAATAGTAATTAGTTATATCTATGTATACTATAAATCCTGTATAGTTATAATAGTAATTAGTTATATCTATGTATACTATAAATCCTGTATAGTTATAATAGTAATTAGTTGTATCTATGTATACTATAAATCCTGTATAGTTATAATAGTAATTAGTTATATCTATGTATACTATAAATCCTGTATATTTATAATAGTAATTAGTTATATCTATGTATACTATAAATCCTGTATATTTATAATAGTAATTAGTTATATCTATGTATACTATAAATCCTGTATAGTTATAATAGTAATTAGTTATATCTATGTACACTATAAATCCTGTATAGTTATAATAGTAATTAGTTATATCTATGTATACTATAAATCCTGTATAGTTATAATAGTAATTAGTTATATCTATGTATACTATAAATCCTGTATAGTTATAATAGTAATTAGTTATATCTATGTACACTATAAATCCTGTATAGTTATAATAGTAATTAGTTATATCTATGTATACTATAAATCCTCTATAGTTATAATAGTAATTAGTTGTATCTATGTATACTATAAATCCTGTATAGTTATAATAGTAATTAGTTATATCTATGTATACTATAAATCCTGTATAGTTATAATAGTAATTAGTTATATCTATGTATACTATAAATCCTGTATAGTTATAATAGTAATTAGTTATATCTATGTACACTATAAATCCTGTATAGTTATAATAGTAATTAGTTATATCTATGTATACTATAAATCCTCTATAGTTATAATAGTAATTAGTTGTATCTATGTATACTATAAATCCTGTATAGTTATAATAGTAATTAGTTATATCTATGTATACTATAAATCCTGTATAGTTATAATAGTAATTAGTTATATCTATGTATACTATAAATCCTGTATAGTTATAATAGTAATTAGTTATATCTATGCATACTATAAATCCTGTATAGTTATAATAGTAATTAGTTATATCTATGTATACTATAAATCCTGTATAGTTATAATAGTAATTAGTTATATCTATGTACACTATAAATCCTGTATAGTTATAATAGTAATTAGTTATATCTATGTATACTATAAATCCTCTATAGTTATAATAGTAATTAGTTGTATCTATGTATACTATAAATCCTGTATAGTTATAATAGTAATTAGTTATATCTATGTATACTATAAATCCTGTATAGTTATAATAGTAATTAGTTATATCTATGCATACTATAAATCCTGTATAGTTATAATAGTAATTAGTTATATCTATGTATACTATACATCCTGTATAGTTATAATAGTAATTAGTTATATCTATGTATACTATAAATCCTCTATAGTTATAATAGTAATTAGTTATATCTATGTATACTATAAATCCTGTATAGTTATAATAGTAATTAGTTATATCTATGTATACTATAAATCCTCTATAGTTATAATAGTAATTAGTTGTATCTATGTATACTATAAATCCTGTATAGTTATAATAGTAATTAGTTATATCTATGTATACTATAAATCCTGTATAGTTATAATAGTAATTAGTTATATCTATGTACACTATAAATCCTGTATAGTTATAATAGTAATTAGTTATATCTATGTATACTATAAATCCAGTGTTCTCCACGAGGGGTTTTTGAGGGGCGCACCGCCCCTCTGTTTTCATGGACCGCCCCTCTGTTTACAGAACCGCCCCTCTGTTTGCGTTCAGCGCCCCTTTGTTTTGGTGTGAACGTCTTCAAGAGATTCTATTCAATGCCGTTAATGAAGGAAGTAAACAGCGACACTGCGTCTATCATCATTTATGAACTTATTTATCGCCTTGATTATAACAATGGTAGCCGAAACAAAAACAGTAAATGTAGTACCGTCGTAAAGTAGAAGACGGTACGTTGGTAGTTTCTATGGCCGGGTATATCAAGCCGGTAATTTCCAAGCCTTCCCGTATACGTAATACAGTACGCATACGATGTACGATGTCACGGCAATTTTCGTATTGTATCGATAAATACGAACAAAATCCTAAAATTTATACATGTTCTTTAGAAATAACTACTCCGGTACGGTTCCATGGTAAAATTTATGTCCTAAATGATCACGTTTGGATGTGAATCGCGATCGTAGTACCACGAGGTAGCTCCGAAGTGGCAGCCATGTTTGTTACTGTACATTTGCACTGAACGTATTCGGTTATTCTTAGCCCAAATTCGTCACATTAAAAATGTACGTATTTCCGGCAAATTTGGATGAAAAATCATTTTCCATTCATGAAAATTAAAAGGATATCAAATTTTAGAGAAATAAAGGAAAATGAATTGTTTTCAATTAATTTTTATGAATGACATGCACATTTACAAGGTGAAACCAACAACTCAAAACTAAGTGATAGCTAGCCTAGAGGTGCATACATGTACATCAACAATGCCATGTGTTGTCACTCCTGTGTGTAAAACATGCTTGCCAACATTACTATAACATCGTTTGTGTAACTGTCAACCTCCTTCCTGAAATTTTTACATTGTGAATTATGTGAAAGGTTTGGAAATTGGTGATTACAATACATTTCAGTACATTTTAGTTTGCTGAATGAATAAAATAGGAGTTTTTGATTTTGGAAACTTTTTTCACTTCCTAATATTATGATCTGGAAATATGCTAATGATATGCAAATAAATATGCAAATTAGGGCGCCCCTGTATTTTTCTAAATTGTGGAGAACCCTGAAATCCTCTATAGTTATAATAGTAATTAGTTATATCTATGTATACTATAAATCCTGTATAGTTATAATAGTAATTAGTTATATCTATGTATGCTATAAATCCTGTATAGTTATAATAGTAATTAGTTATATCTATGTATACTATAAATCCTGTATAGTTATAATAGTAATTAGTTATATCTATGTATACTATAAATCCTGTATAGTTATAATAGTAATTAGTTATATCTATGTATACTATAAATCCTGTATAGTTGTAATAGTAATTAGTTATATCTATGTATACTATAAATCCTGTATAGTTATAATAGTAATTAGTTATATCTATGCATACTATAAATCCTGTATAGTTATAATAGTAATTAGTTATATCTATGTATACTATAAATCCTGTATAGTTATAATAGTAATTAGTTATATCTATGTATACTATAAATCCTGTATAGTTATAATAGTAATTAGTTATATCTATGTATACTATAAATCCTGTATAGTTATAATAGTAATTAGTTATATCTATGTATACTATAAATCCTGTATAGTTATAATAGTAATTAGTTATATCTATGTATACTATAAATCCTGTATAGTTATAATAGTAATTAGTTGTATCTATGTATACTATAAATCCTGTATAGTTGTAATAGTAATTAGTTGTATCTATATATACTATAAATCCTGTATAGTTATAATAGTAATTAGTTATATCTATGTATACTATAAATCCTGTAAAGTTATAATAGTAATTAGTTATATCTATATATACTATAAATCCTGTATAGTTATAATAGTAATTAGTTATATCTATATATACTATAAATCCTGTATAGTTATAATAGTAATTAGTTATATCTATGTACACTATAAATCCTGTATATTTATAATAGTAATTAGTTATATCTATGTATACTATAAATCCTGTATATTTATAATAGTAATTAGTTGTATCTATGTATACTATAAATCCTGTATAGTTGTAATAGTAATTAGTTGTATCTATATATACTATAAATCCTGTATAGTTATAATAGTAATTAGTTATATCTATGTATACTATAAATCCTGTATAGTTATAATAGTAATTAGTTATATCTATGTATACTATAAATCCTGTACAGTTATAATAGTAATTAGTTATATCTATGTATACTATAAATCCTGTACAGTTATAATAGTAATTAGTTGTATCTATGTATACTATAAATCCTGTATAGTTATAATAGTAATTAGTTGTGTTTACACTTACTGTTTTTGGAGTTGACCATATGAGTTTTTTAATTGATGTAAACAATCTAGATGACGACGAAGATGCTGTCCCTTCATCTTGTAGGTCCTGAAATAAATATCATAATATATAAATTGTTATACTTTAAATTGTTATGATGGTTGAATGGTTAGAGTGACTGGCTTGTAATCTGTACATTGCTGGTTGTGGAGTCATGATGGTTGAATGGTTAGAGTGGTTGGCTTGTAATCTGTACATTGCTGGTTGTGAAGTCGTGATGGTTGAATGGTTAGAGTGGTTGGCTTGTAATCTGTACATTGCCGGTTGTACACCCATGAGGTGTAATCACCGCCTGACTTGTTACTGCATGTTTGTATCATACCTGTGTGCAAACGCAAACTTGACAGGCTAAAACAACCAGTGTTCTTGACAGCCCCTTGTAAAGGGGTGGCCCGCCCCATTAAATTCTGCTACTGCACCATTAATATTGTTGCCGCCTCTTTAAATTCACATACCAGCCACTCAGAAGTTTGATGTGTTCAGACTGTGTTTGTTCAGAGACAGTCCAATGCCAATTGTTTACAAGGGGTTGCTTACATATGTGTCAACCAGTGTTACTTTTGAAACAATGAAAGTGAAATTTTAATTACATACACTGTTGTCCAACGACTCATTAGTTGAATTTACTCTATAACACAAGGTGTGACTCAAAATAATAAACTTAGTTCACTGCTATGAGCCAGGATTGCGTACTGGCAAGATTAACATACATATTCAACATCATTGACATTGGATAATTCACTATATATTCAACATCATTGACATTGGATAATTCACTATATATTCAACATCATTGACATTGGATAATTCACTATATATTCAACATCATTGACATTGGATAATTCACGTCCATTTGTACCCCAAGAACTGTCACAATAGTGCAACAATCTAATATTCCTTTGGATAAAGTGGTGATATATTTCCTATTATCAGTTCTGAGTTCAATTTTACTATGAAAACACTAGTTTGTAGTTATACATCATGAAATGTCAAGCGACTGAAAAACTACATTTTCCAATATGGCAGGTAATGACATCTCTAACTATCATGACTTTGTTGTTAAGTATCACATTTCACAAGATTTAGGACAGACACAATACCTGCATGTAAATATGTACAAAGTTTAAACAAACTTAAATTAAGGATTTTGATTTCTCCAAGGCTCTGAAGTTCTTGGCTGGAGTCAGAAACAGGAGGACTGAACTATCTGTGCCATCATCTCAGTAGGAAGAATTTTGAAAGCAGTCTGTATTTGTAGAAATAGTGAATGGCCTATTGAGTTTAATGGAATTTTTTTACTACTAAACTACAAGTACCCTGGTAGACCAGGATGGGCTATAAGAAGCCCAGGCCCTTGTATTACAATTCTACAAGTATTCTGGTAGACCAGGATGGGCTATGAGAAGCCCAGGCCCTTGTATTACAATTCTACAAGTACTCTGGTAGACCAGGATGGGCTATGAGAAGCCCAGGCCCTTGCATTACAATTCTACAAGTACTCTGGTAGACCAGGATGGGCTATGAGAAGCCCTGGCCCTTGTATTACAATTCTACAAGTATTCTGGTAGACCAGGATGGGCTATGAGAAGCCCAGGCCCTTGTATTACAATTCTACAAGTATTCTGGTAGACCAGGATGGGCTATGAGAGGCCCAGGCCCTTGTATTACAATTCTACAAGTATTCTGGTAGACCAGGATGGGCTATGAGAAGCCCAGGCCCTTGTATTACAATTCTACAAGTATTCTGGTAGACCAGGATGGGCTATGAGAAGCCCAGGCCCTTGTATTACAATTCTACAAGTACTCTGGTAGACCAGGATGGGCTATGAGATGCCCAGGCCCTTGTATTACAATTCTACAAGTACTCTGGTAGACCAGGATGGGCTATGAGAAGCCCAGGCCCTTGTATTACAATTCTACAAGTACTATATGGTAGACCAGGATGGGCTATGAGAAGCCCAGGCCCTTGTATTACAATTCTACAAGTACTATATGGTAGACCAGGATGGGCTATGAGAAGCCCAGGCCCTTGTATTACAATTCTACAAGTATTCTGGTAGACTAGGATGGGCTATGAGATGCCCAGGCCCTTGTATTACAATTCTACAAGTATTCTGGTAGACCAGGATGGGCTATGAGAAGCCCAGGTCCTTGTATTACAATTCTACAAGTATTCTGGTAGACCAGGATGGGCTATGAGAAGCCCAGGCCCTTGTATTACAATTCTACAAGTATTCTGGTAGACCAGGATGGGCTATGAGAAGCCCAGGCCCTTGTATTACAATTCTACAAGTACTCTGGTAGACCAGGATGGGCTATGAGAAGCCCAGGCCCTTGTATTACAATTCTACAAGTATTCTGGTAGACCAGGATGGGCTATGAGAAGCCCAGGCCCTTGTATTACAATTCTACAAGTACTCTGGTAGACCAGGATGGGCTACGAGAAGCCCAGGCCCTTGTATTACAATTCTACAAGTATTCTGGTAGACCAGGATGGGCTATGAGAAGCCCAGGCCCTTGTATTACAATTCTACAAGTATTCTGGTAGACCAGGATGGGCTATGAGAAGCCCAGGCCCTTGTATTACAATTCTACAAGTACTCTGGTAGACCAGGATGGGCTATGAGAAGCCCAGGCCCTTGTATTACAATTCTACAAGTATTCTGGTAGACCAGGATGGGCTATGAGAAGCCCAGGCCCTTGTATTACAATTCTACAAGTACTCTGGTAGACCAGGATGGGCTATGAGAAGCCCAGGCCCTTGTATTACAATTCTACAAGTACTCTGGTAGACCAGGATGGGCTATAAGAAGCCCAGGCCCTTGTATTACAATTCTACAAGTACTCTGGTAGACCAGGATGGGCTATGAGAAGCCCAGGCCCTTGTATTACAATTCTACAAGTACTCTGGTAGACCAGGATGGGCTATGAGAAGCCCAGGCCCTTGTATTACAATTCTACAAGTACTATGGTAGACCAGGATGGGCTATGAGAAGCCCAGGCCCTTGTATTACAATTCTACAAGTATTCTGGTAGACCAGGATGGGCTATGAGAAGCCCAGGCCCTTGTATTACAATTCTACAAGTACTCTGGTAGACCAGGATGGGCTATGAGAAGCCCAGGCCCTTGTATTACAATTCTACAAGTACTCTGGTAGACCAGGATGGGCTATGAGAAGCCCAGGCCCTTGTATTACAATTCTACAAGTACTCTGGTAGACCAGGATGGGCTATGAGAAGCCCAGGCCCTTGTATTACAATTCTACAAGTACTCTGGTAGACCAGGATGGGCTATGAGAAGCCCAGGCCCTTGTATTACAATTCTACAAGTACTCTGGTAGACCAGGATGGGCTATGAGAAGCCCAGGTCCTTGTATTACAATTCTACAAGTATTCTGGTAGACCAGGATGGGCTATGAGAAGCCCAGGCCCTTGTATTACAATTCTACAAGTATTCTGGTAGACCAGGATGGGCTATGAGAAGCCCAGGCCCTTGTATTACAATTCTACAAGTATTCTGGTAGACCAGGATGGGCTATGAGAAGCCCAGGCCCTTGTACTACAATTCTACAAGTATTCTGGTAGACCAGGATGGGCTATGAGAAGCCCAGGCCCTTGTATTACAATTCTACAAGTACTCTGGTAGACCAGGATGGGCTATGAGAAGCCCAGGCCCTTGTATTACAATTCTACAAGTACTATGGTAGACCAGGATGGGCTATGAGAAGCCCAGGCCCTTGTATTACAATTCTACAAGTACTATGGTAGACCAGGATGGACTATGAGAAGCCCAGGCCCTTGTATTACAATTCTACAAGTACTCTGGTAGACCAGGATGGGCTATGAGAAGCCCAGGCCCTTGTATTACAATTCTACCCTGTTTGTTGGCTGTGGTGTGGGTGACTTTACCATGTGGTATGGGTGACTTTACCCTGTAGTACGGATGAATTTACCCTGTGGTATGGGTGACTTTACCCTGTGGTATGGATGACTTTAACCTGTGGTATGGATGACTTTACCCTGTGGTATGGATGACTTTAACCTGTGGTATGGATGACTTTACCCTGTGGTATGGATGACTTTACCCTGTGGTATGGATGACTTTACCCTGTGGTATGGGTGACTTTACCCTGTGGTATGGATGACTTTACCCTGTGGTATGGATGACTTTACCCTGTAGTAAGGATGACTTTACCCTGTGGTATGGGTGACTTTACCCTGTAGTATGGATGACTTTACCCTGTGGTATGGGTGACTTTACCCTGTAGTAAGGATGACTTTACCCTGTGGTATGGGTGACTTTACCCTGTGGTATGGATGACTTTACCCTGTGGTATGGATGACTTTACCCTGTGGTATGGGTGACTTTACTCTGTGGTATAGATGACTTTACCCTGTGGTATGGATGACTTTACCCTGTGGTATGGGTGACTTTACTCTGTGGTATAGATGACTTTACCCTGTGGTATGGGTGTATAACTTACCTCAGACTCGCCTGACAGACGTCTTTTCCTCCCTCGTCCTGGGTTGGTGGCAGGTAAAGTGGGGGACTGGATCTCCTTAGAAGTGGATGGTTTTCGAACACTTTTCCTCCTCAAGTCTTTAGCCTCTACTGTTCTTCTTCTTAACTTCATTTTATCATTGTTAGTAAAACTACTCCTGAAATGACAATTCATGTTATCATTTACTCTATAACATCTTTATCATTTATTGACTGGCTATGTGTCTTTATCACCATTTTCTACAAAACAAGACCCAATTCAAACGAAATTTGGTACATGTATAAGTAAATGTTGTTACTGTGTTGCAATGTTAAGCATTGTGCTCTGTACTCAGTGCTTTGATTGGGTCAAATTTTTCCAATTTTCCGACATTGATCGGCTTCGTTCTAGCCCGTTCAAAGTATTTGGGTTGCTTGTATTAAAAGGTACGTATATCAATATATATATATATATATATATATATATATATATATATATATATCAATATATATATATATATATATATATATATATATATATATATATATATATATATATATATATATCAATATATATATATATATCAATATATATATATATATATATATATATATATATATATATATATATATATATATATATATATATATATATATATTGATAAGTTTCTCTCCAGATTTGATTTTTAAATTTCAAGACACCAAACGAACTTGAGAGTAATGGAAATTCAGCATGTATCACAAAATTCTTGAACTGTAGTGAACGGTAAATTCATGTAGTGAACGGTAGATTCATGTAGTGAACGGTAGATTCATGTAGTGAACGGTAGATTCATATAGTGAACGGTAGATTCATGTAGTGAACGGTAGATTCATGTAGTGAACGGTAAATTCATGTAGTGAACGGTAAATTCGTGTAGTGAACGGTAAATTCGTGTAGTGAACGGTAAATTCGTGTAGTGAACGGTAAATTCGTGTAGTGAACGGTAAATTCGTGTAGTGAACGGTAAATTCATGTAGTGAACGGTAAATTCATGTAGTGAAAGGTAAATTCATGTAGTGAACGGTAAATTCATGTAGTGAACGGTAAATTCATGTAGTGAACGGTAAATTCATGTAGTGAACGGTAAATTCATGTAGTGAATGGTAAATTCATGTAGTGAACGGTAAATTCATGTAGTGAACGGTAAATTCATGTAGTGAACGGTAAATTCATGTAGTGAACGGTAAATTCATATAGTGAACGGTAAATTCATGTAGTGAACGGTAAATTCACGTAGTGAACGACAAATTCATGTAGTGAATGGTAAATTCACGTAGTGAATGGTAAATTCATGTAGTGAACGGTAAATTCACGTAGTGAATGGTAAATTCATGTAGTGAACGGTAAATTCATGTAGTGAACGGTAAATGTAATGTGTTCCATCTATTAACAAAGCTCAAAAAGAAAAAGTTTCAATTTTAGTGAAAATGAATTGGTGACGAGGTAATTTGAATTTATCTAAGGGAAGTTTTGAGTATAGACTGTCCACTGACATGGTTTATTTGATCATTGCTTTGCCCGTGAGGGAAGATGCTTCACTGTAATGGCCGTGATATCGGTGCAAACCCTTTCTAACCACATCTCATGTGTCGTGCTAATAAGTAACCAATCACATGGCTAGATGATGACAATAGCACAGTTTCGAAACTCCCCAGACAAGCTCTCCACATCAGGAAATGGCCATGGGGTACATGAAACTGTTGATACATATTGCTGCAAAATTTGCTGCCATAACTAGTTCCACACATGCGTATTAGCCTTGTTTATCTACACAGCCATTTTGAATGTAGGATAGTGAGCGTATCTAGAGCTACGATCCAAATGACGAGTGATCATAATTTTTCGACCGTTTTTCACCCACAATATCAAAATTAAACATGGCGGATGTAATTGACAGCTCTCATAATATGGTTTACGATATAAATTATGTTACTGTCTTTGGATATTTTGACAGAATTTGACTCGAAATACATCGTTGAATACAAGTATTTAGCTATGGGAACACATTGTACTTGTATGTAAGCATCAAATTCCCGCTAAGGCCGTGTGAGCTGCTGGCAGTAGTTTAGAGTTGAATTTTTGAATGTCGTTCAAATTTACGCAATCCTGTCACCGTGCCAATGCCCATACTAACGCCTTGGTTGTAATCTTTGGCTATAAAATGGATTATTTTGGTATTATATCTTTTGTTATGTCTCAGTAATGACTTGTATTTGTACTAGCTCTGTGTGTAGAGGTCAGTGGAGGGAAACTTATGCACAATACGGGCGATTCTCTGATCGGATTTTTTATGTCCGTTTTTCAATGTAAAATTCAAATTTCAACATTGCCGAAGTCTAGCCGTTTTTATTTATTTTGCCATAATATGGGGACATAATATTTTAGCATTTATACCCACAGACACTGATAATTAGTCAGAAAGTGTGAGTAAATATCGGTAAATGTTGGTTAATAAGACATGTACACTTTAGTTTTTGTTTACTGATGTCTATTTCAACGACCAGCAATGTATTTTTATTCACCTGTTGACTACGCTCGTCATAGGCTACGTGCTAACCAGAACCCCTTATGACGTCACATAATCCCCGTGGTCTAGGTGGGACCGGAAATACCCGAAAACTCTCGAAGTAAATCCGAAGGGAACTGACTGAAAAAAGGTCATTTTAAGGTGTTTGCAGATGCTTTTTAAAAGTTTTAAAACCAGAATGTGTTTCACAAACATGTCATCTACCAAATTAGCGATAGTGAATGTGAGCATTTTGAATCACCTTTAATAGAAGCAAATAACTCCAGATCTGCCAGGGGGAAATCCCAAGGACTCCCTCACCTCCAGAGGTCACTCGTGCATTCAACCAACTATCAGATGCACCAACAACCTTTTTACTTTCATAATGGTATTAAAGGGCCACTGCAATTCTATTTTTCACTTTTCATCAAATCAATAAAAAATAGCCACTTAACACATTTCTATAGCATTGAGGAGAAAAAAAGTGACCACCAATAGTGAAAATCTCGTTAGAAATTATGCTGCTTCCACATTCATGACACCCTCTGCTGAGCGAGTATTTATATTTGCATATGAAAGCATTCCTGTTATGTTGTCATAGTAGGAACACATAACCTTGAACTTCACCTTCCTAACATGCATTTCTATGGAGGCTCAATCATAACAACAAGTTCTAGAAACTGTATCTTTCGAACGGGACGGCGAATGTTCGTCAGATTTTTCAAGTGAAGAGGATCACAGCCTAGCTTTCATCTTCGACTGTGTTATTGAACCCTATTCCTTTGAACCGGTCGGTACAAGTGAAAGTTCGACGGGTGGTTACGGCGATGATGATCAGGTCACCTACACAAGATCAAGACAGACTTTTAAACAAGAATTGGTATTAAAGTTGTCTTCTATAGTGTCCTGTCCTGTCTGCTACTAGTATGTCTTTACAATGTGTTCTTGTGTAGTCGTGTTCCGCGGTATTCAATTCACTCCAGTGCTTTCTAAGCAAAGTGGCACATCGAAAAAGAATGTTTGAACGACGGCGATGCGACACGTCCTTTGTTATGTTGACCTTTGCCAGCTTTGGCTTCTTCACTTTGTGGAGGCCGACTTTGTTGTAAATGGAAACAGTTCGTCACACTAAAAGGCAATATTTAGGATGATAGAGTTTACATGCAGTATATTATCCATGTGTATCTTGTACATACACGTACATTTCGATGTGTCATCTATAAAGTATTGCGGGCGGCAATGCACCAACGCAAATGCTCGTATAATATCATGTCTGGTTCATCATGTTGCACATCACTGTTCTGTCACTTTCTACCTAAATACTCGTAAATTCACGTGCTGTGACTGTGATCTGCATGTATTGGAGTGTGTTTTGACATGACGTGGTAGCCTACATCATGTTCCCGGAATTGTAATAGGCCTACACTGTAGTGTATTACATTGTATGAATGCAACTCTTACATGCTTGATGCACTTTGGCGAAGGTCAACAATCCGGGTCCACATCTAGCACCTCGGACGCGATATTGACATTCAGGTTTGGGACTTTTCTGAATTAAGTCTGGGTTAATAGTGTAATTTCTCGTGTTTTGAGATGTAAGGAATGTGTTGCGGTTGCTTTCTGACGACACTGGTCCATCGCGTTATGTCTATGCTAAAATACACACGTCAACGATACGAAAACGCTCAGCAATGAGATGAGAGCACATGTCAAATGTGGTATGGGTAGACTACTGCTGTCAGTGTAGATCTAAAGTTATAATTTAATCTATTTTGTCTGCCTCAAAACCTGTCACTTCTGTCTTCAAATCGAAAAAAAAAACATGATTAAAACATGATCAGAAACCCAGGCTTGATCGACGGCATAATTGTACGTGCTTGGACCAGCAATGAAAATGCAACACAAATACTATTATTCAAAACTGTCAAAAACGGTGACACGATATGGCAATATTATGTAATCTGAAGACATATCGTTTCACAAAGAATGCGATAAAATTCCCTGTAGAGTACAGGGTTCTCCACAATTTAGAAAAATACAGGGGCGCCCTAATTTGCATATTTATTTGCATATCATTAGCATATTTCCAGATCATAATATTAGGAAGTGAAAAAAGTTTCCAAAATCAAAAACTCCTATTTTATTCATTCAGCAAACTAAAATGTACTGAAATGTATTGTAATCACCAATTTCCAAACCTTTCACATAATTCACAATGTAAAAATTTCAGGAAGGAGGTTGACAGTTACACAAACGATGTTATAGTAATGTTGGCAAACATGTTTTACACACAGGAGTGACAACACATGGCATTGTTGATGTACATGTATGCACCTCTAGGCTAGCTATCACTTAGTTTTGAGTTGTTGGTTTCACCTTGTAAATGTGCATGTCATTCATAAAAATTAATTGAAAACAATTCATTTTCCTTTATTTCTCTAAAATTTGATATCCTTTTAATTTTCATGAATGGAAAATGAATGATTTTTCATCCAAATTTGCCGGAAATACGTACATTTTTAATGTGACGAATTTGGGCTAAGAATAACCGAATACGTTCAGTGCAAATGTACAGTAACAAACATGGCTGCCACTTCGGAGCTACCTCGTGGTACTACGATCGCGATTCACATCCAAACGTGATCATTTAGGACATAAATTTTACCATGGAACCGTACCGGAGTAGTTATTTCTAAAGAACATGTATAAATTTTAGGATTTTGTTCGTATTTATCGATACAATACGAAAATTGCCGTGACATCGTACATCGTATGCGTACTGTATTACGTATACGGGAAGGCTTGGAAATTACCGGCTTGATATACCCGGCCATAGAAACTACCAACGTACCGTCTTCTACTTTACGACGGTACTACATTTACTGTTTTTGTTTCGGCTACCATTGTTATAATCAAGGCGATAAATAAGTTCATAAATGATGATAGACGCAGTGTCGCTGTTTACTTCCTTCATTAACGGCATTGAATAGAATCTCTTGAAGACGTTCACACCAAAACAAAGGGGCGCTGAACGCAAACAGAGGGGCGGTTCTGTAAACAGAGGGGCGGTCCATGAAAACAGAGGGGCGGTGCGCCCCTCAAAAACCCCTCGTGGAGAACACTGGAGTAGATTAGTTGTGGTAAGCGTTTTGAATTTTACGTAGTGGACTTTGTACCTCTGAATTTAGACTGGGACAAGTTCCTTGATTGATTTTTTTGGGGGTTTGTTATGTGTTGATACTATTTCTTTTCCCATTTCTATTCCCACATTGTTTTTGTCTTTTCCATACTTACAATGTAGCGAAGTCTAGGCTCTCGCAATACATGACTGAATGTTTTTCAGAAAAAAGTGTAAATAATTAGCCCAGAGATTTGGGTAAGCGGTAAAGTCTACTCTGAACCCGATAAAAACTCGCTGGTTGCCTGTGCTCTATTTGTCGTGTATGTATCTGAACATTTGCCGATTCATCATTCATGTACATCATACTCATAGCTAGCAGAACAAGTCATTGAGAATGACATAGTCCCCGCTATAATTGGGTTTTAAGGAATTATCACTACTCTGATCACGCAACAACATTTGTGAACCTAAAACAAACAGACTTAGATATGTTGAGTGTGCTTGTTGGATATGGAATATGCCTCCAACAATAAAGGATTGGTTGGGTATGGGGGATCATATCACGATGAAAGTGGAGTCTGAGTTATGGCTTTGGACATGGAAAATTCACAAACAAAATGGCTGCCAGGCAGCCATATTGGATCGTATCACGACGAAAATGGATATGCACATGTATGTCATAGAACACTGTCCTAATTCCAACTTTGAATGAGATCTGTTCAAGCATGTCTGAGTTATGGCTTTGGACATGAAAATTCACAAACAAAATGGCTGCTAGGCGGCCATATTGGATCGTATCATGACAACAATGAATATGCACATGTATGTCATAGAACACTGTCCTAATACCAACTTTGAATGAGATCTGTTAAAGCATGTCTGAGTTATGGCTTTAGACAGGGAAAATTCGCAAACAAAATGGTTGCTAGGCGGCCATATTGGATCGTATCATAAAACAAATTGACGTGCATATGTATGCCATAGCATGTTGCCCCTGTACCAAGTTTGAAAAAAATCTGTCCAGGCATCTCCAAGAAACGGCTGCGGACGGACGGACACACGGACAGACGGAACCCAATCCATAAGTCCCTGTTCCGGACTTCGTCCGCGGGGACTAATAAAGACTGGGTAATAATGGCTTGCTGTAGAATCTTGTTCTGACATGTGCTTTCACGATGGCGGCCTTGTCAGCATCGTGTGAGGACTACACGGAAGTTTCCGTGGCTTACAACCCTGTAAATCATGTTTTCACTAAATTTCCAAGGTAAATTTTTTTATTATGTATTAAACAGCCCATACAATGCATATTTATATTGAATAAATGTTATAGCAGGAAATTTGCAAGTTGTCAAATTACGGTCGATGGTAATGATTGTAGCTGTGTTGTGTCTGTGTCGAACTTTGTCCTGCCGACAATACAAGGTGCGTTGCAATGCTTGAAACAATTATTATATATTTTAATCTGACCTTGCAAGTTCTCAAGTTAATGATTATGGGTACATACGTACGTCTGTGTTGAATTTACCGTGGCTGACAAAATAGGTTCATAATGCTCGAAACAACACAAAATTTTGAAGACTAAAATTTCAGTTTATATCCATTATCTGTGCCAAATGTAAGGTGATCGAATCACTCTTCGTGTTACTGCAGCCTCCAAAAACATAACGTCGAACCATTGTCGACTAACGGTAACAACACCAAGACCAGGTTGGCCTCAAGGATGACGTAATATTACAAATGTAAACAACACCTTTGGCTTTGCTAACACATGAGTGCTCGGCATATTCCAGAAACACGAAAAAAGTCGAAGGAGGCAGGCTGGGAGGTACAGATTTTCCCCCTTCCATTTCTATATGACGCATGCAGTAAATCAACATTTAATCATACATTCCTTTCATTAGGGGGCAGTATGAACATATTAGTGTAAAGAAAGAAATAGAATTGCAGTGGCCCTTTAAACTTTTCTTAAATATTTTCATCCTATTCTAATTTGAGATGATATTGTCTTTTAAAGATGTGACATGTTTGCCAAGATAGTCTAAAATTGCCTTAAACTCCAAATCTCCCCTACCAATGATACTACCAGTAGATGTGCTGACCTACATGTATATAATGATGCCATTTAAACTTTTTAAGAACATATTTCAACCCTTAGTGTAAGTTATAAAGAATAGTTTCTGATACTTGCTGTCTTGTAAAGCATGGATTAAGTTATTGCTTGAAAGGGTCTGAATAGCCTAAATATTGGCTTTAACCCTTTCACCACGAGAACCCAGTATACCGGGACGCCAAACTTCGTTCACCTTCATCGCCGTAAAACTGTTTAACGGCAGCTATTGCTGCAAAATTTGGTGCCATAACTACATTTGTAGTTCTACACATGTGTATTAGTCTTGTTTATCTATACTGCCATTTTGAATGCGTGACAGTGAACGGTAACTGAAGTATGGCCAAAAAAAATCCTGTGCGATCGTAATTTTTGTGTGCGTTTTTCGCCAACAAAGTCAAATTTAAACATGGTGGAGGTAATTAATGGCTCCCATAGCATGGGAGAATAGTGGTGAAAGAGTTGAGAGTAAAAACCCTCCAGGGCTTCTAGAGGAAAACCCCCTAGGACCCCCCCCCCCCACATGAGGTGTACACATCCCAGTCTCAAGCTCTCCTCCCTAACTCTTACTGTCAAGATGCCATCAAACTATATTTCAAAAATATTTCAACCCTATGTTGGTGCTGTCTTGTAAAGCTTAGAAATGATTGTCTGAAAGGGTCTGAATAGTCTCAAAATTGACTTTTCAGTGTAATAAACCTCCAGGGCTTGTTAAGATCTGTTTGATGTATCAACCATTGTGAACTAGTTAAGATCTGTTTGATGTATTCTGACCATTGTGAACTAGTTAAGATCTGTTTGACATATTCTGACCATTGTGAACTAGTTAAGATCTGTTTGACATTCTGACCATTGTGAACTAGTTAAGATCTGTTTGATGTATTCTGACCATTGTGAACTAGTTAAGATCTGTTTGACATATTCTGACCATTGTGAACTGTGTGTGAAATAATTAGGTCATACCAGTACCATTCTGTATTGTTGACAACATACACTGACTGCCAGTCAATATACCTACATGTCACTCCAATCAACTATAGAACACATGATGACATGATGACATGCTACCCAATTATCAATCGTTTTATTTCCATGTTCCAGGTTATGTAAACTGACAGCTAGAGATGATAAATGGTTTGTTTGTTCCAAGAGGCCCTTGTGTAAATGTACAGTACATGTACAGTGTGTATCACTGTATGCAGGGGGGCGACCACTGAATACAGAACGATCCAACCACTCACTCAAAGTGTGTTGATATTCGTCTGACATCTAATATGTGGCTTGATTTCCAAGACATTTTCTTACAAAATTTAAGACAGCGAGTAATTCCACATGTGGACACAGTCCGTGGGCGTGTATTATCGCCAAACCGCAGATCAAATGATAATTGATAGAATTGTAGCGACTAGACATTTACGCATCCACGTCGTTTTACTACTGTACTGGTACACATTACCGTGTTTACAACACCAACTACTGTCTCCTGTCTATTTAAATACACCATTTCCGGAACCTATCTGGACGACATTACCACAGATTTAATATTGTCTACATTCGTAAGTATGTAGGGATCTATAAGGGATATCCAAATATCATACACAGCATATATTGTAGGATTCGTGTGGAAACAGAGATGTCAAAATAGTGTACGCACTGCCCACTATACTATTTCACTGACATAACATCACCTACATGACGCTACACGATCGGATGATTGAGATGAAATCGTACGAAACAAGCAGTGAACGCATACGATATGTTGAGTGTGCATACCATAAAATATGTGGTAACTTTGTGAGACGTCGTCTACAAGTCAAAGTCTTACTTTTAAATCAAAGGAAATCTCCAAAATATTAGATTGAAAACTCACCGTAAACTCAGTCTCACATCAGGAGTCCATTTCCCGCGTACGTCCGAGTGCCCGGATGTTACAAATTACGCATGCTCAATACAATTAGCGTGTTGTTTATTGGACGAGACGATTTGACTTTATAGGGACAATAGCTTTGGATTTGAGCACCTTCTCATATCACAAATTAGACACGCCCACGCGGCCGCGAGCTGTTAACGTGTACGTGTCGATGTTTATGTGCTGTTACAGCTAAAATGATGTAGGCTTGGTGTTTCACTCACGGGACATTACAGCTAAAATGATGTAGGCTTGATGTTTCACTCATGGGACATTATAGCTAAAATGATGTAGACTTGGTGTTTCACTCACGGGACATTACAGCTAAAATGATGTAGGCTTGGTGTTTCACTCACGGGACATTATGTTGTTGACACAAGATAACATATTTAAACGGTAGACTAACACAATGACAGAGCCACAATAAACACAGTGGTATCCTTTGCCAAATCACATTGACCACTGATACCTGTTGCTATTCTGTCACAGTGCAGTAAAAACAGGCTTCTAATGAAAACATTACACATGGACTTGGTACTATATACACAAACCACGTATATATCACGTGACCACGTCCAATATCTCATAATACTGTATACATAAACCAATATATCACGTGACCACGTCCAATATCTCATAATACTGTATACATAAACCAATATATCACGTGACCACATCCAATATCTCATAATACTGTATACATAAACCAATATATCACGTGACCACATCCAATATCTCATAATACTGTATACATAAACCAATATATCACGTGACCACGTCCAATATCTCATAATACTGTATACATAAACCAATATATCACGTGACCACGTCCAATATCTCATAATACTGTATACATAAACCAATATATCACGTGACCACGTCCAATATCTCATAATACTGTATACATAAACCAATATATCACGTGACCACGTCCAATATCTCATAATACTGTATACATAAACCAATATATCACGTGACCACGTCCAATATCTCATAATACTGTACATAAACCAATATATCACGTGACCACGTCCAATATCTCATAATACTGTATACATAAACCAATATATCACGTGACCACATCCAATATCTCATAATACTGTATACATAAACCAATATATCACGTGACCACGTCCAATATCCCATAATACTGTATACATAAACCAATATATCACGTGACCACGTCCAATATCTCATAATACTGTATACATAAACCAATATATCACGTGACCACGTCCAATATCTCATAATACTGTATACATAAACCAATATATCACGTGACCACGTCCAATATCCCATAATACTGTATACATAAACCAATATATCACGTGACCACATCCAATATCTCATAATACTGTATACATAAACCAATATATCACGTGACCACGTCCAATATCCCATAATACTGTATACATAAACCAATATATCACGTGACCACATCCAATATCTCATAATACTGTATACATAAACCAATATATCACGTGACCACGTCCAATATCTCATAATACTGTATACATAAACCAATATATCACGTGACCACGTCAATATCTCATAATACTGTATACATAAACCAATATATCACGTGACCACGTCCAATATCTCATAATACTGTATACATAAACCAATATATCACGTGACCACGTCCAATATCTCATAATACTGTATACATAAACCAATATATCACGTGACCACGTCCAATATCTCATAATACTGTATACATAAACCAATATATCACGTGACCACGTCCAATATCTCATAATACTGTATACATAAACCAATATATCACGTGACCACGTCCAATATCTCATAATACTGTATACATAAACCAATATATCACGTGACCACGTCCAATATCTCATAATACTGTATACATAAACCAATATATCACGTGACCACGTCCAATATCTCATAATACTGTATACATAAACCAATATATCACGTGACCACGTCCAATATCTCATAATACTGTATACATAAACCAATATATCACGTGACCACGTCAATATCTCATAATACTGTATACATAAACCAATATATCACGTGACCACGTCCAATATCCCATAATACTGTATACATAAACCAATATATCACTGTATGTTAGATACACGCTAGTCTAGTTCCTATACAGTATCACTACGATTCATACCTTCAGTCACACATCATAGTTAGATATTTAATGAGGGAATGATGTAAATAATTTATCAATACCATGGGGGTTCAAGCGTTCTGAGACAGAAAATGATTTCCTCCGCCTTCAACCTCAATCGATCCTCACAAAAACCTTACAAATTCCTGAAATGGACATATCTGATACATTATGATCGTTTGTAATAAAATGCATAGATACGGGATAGTTACGATTCTTTTGTCTGGTCAAACGGAGATGTTCCGCGAAACGATCACCAAGACGACGTACAGTCGAACGTATATACAAAAAAAAAACATTTCTGGCATGTAATGCAATACACTCTTATTTATTTTATTTGACTTTCTTTAACAAGGGTAGCATGATAAACTCTAAAAAGAGTTTATCTTCCCAGGGCCCTCAAAAATTTAACAAAATGTAAAATACAACAATCACATACAAACATGTTAAAAAGACATAAATCAACATTCAAAACAACAAAGATACACATTAAAATTCTTGCCAATAATGTTTTACATAACTGTTTTTAAAAGAGGCAAGTGTCTCTGAAGATTTTACTTCTGCTTTCAGCTTATTCCACCCAATAGCACCTTGTATTGACCATCAGTTTTTTAAAACATTTAGTTTGGTTCTGGTGACATCTAACTTATTTTGAGAGCTTGCTCTTGTCGTATGGCTATGATGCTGATTGACAAATTGAAACATTTCCGTCATATACGATGGTACCATACATTTCAAGGATTTAATTTTTAAACACTAAACACATATTTGTGTATGTAATTCTATCAGGCAAAGGCATAATATGCAAAGATTTAAAAAGTTCCTTTGTAGAATAGTTGTAATTGAAGTCCATCAAAACATGCACAGCGCGTTTCTGTAAATGAAACACTGCGTTAGTACTAATACAAGTAAATCTACTCGTAACAGGCACACTGTTCTTAGGGCCAAAAACATGATTAGTATTAATAATGAAACGACATGTACCACATCGAGTACGATCGCATGGAATTGAACCAGCATTAACTTCCAATCCATGTTGTTCTGTATGGACCACCATATCTCTAAGACTGGTATCACGACGCCAAGCTGTTACAGGTGCTTCAGGAAATAATGAATTGGTTACTCTATTAGAACGTAAAATATTAAAATGCTAGTATATTATGTTCTTAACTCTAGTGGAAAAGGGATGGTATGTTAGAGCTATTATGGGACGATTGTTGTTACTCTTCTGATCATGTGATTTGATACAAGCTTCCCTAGACAACGATGATACTTTAAGTAAAGCCGCATTAGTAACCTCTACATTGGATAACCACGTTGATGGAAGTACGTGCAAAATTCAGCAGACCTTTCTCTGAAATCCAAATCACTACTACAAATACGACGTAAACGAAGTAATTGTGAATAGGGAATGGAATCTGTACACATATTAGGATATGATGAACCATACTGCAAATATGAATGTGAATCAGTAGGTTTAGTATAAATAGATGTAGCTATATCATCACCATCAATCCTAAGGGAGATGTCAAGGAAATTGATAGTTAGTTCTGAAATATCATAAGTATACTGAATAGCAGGATTAAAATAACATATGTAGTTAATAAATTGCATAAGTTCCTCAAGTTTGAGTGAAGATACGAACTGAAAATAAGGTGTTCCTGATAAGACATAAATAAACAAGCATAACTAGGTCCAAGACAACTTCCCATATCAACGCCACGTTTCTGCACAAAATACCTGTCATTAAAGGTAAAATAATTACAGGTGAGAACAAGTTCAGCCAATCTCAGTAGAACGTTGGTATGAGGATCAAGTACAGACCGTAAATTAAGGTCCATAGAAAAAAGGTATCGTGGCTTACCTTGTTGGAATTGGAAGCCACTAAGTACCTTAAGAGCATGGTTCGTATCTTTAATGTAGGTAGGCTGAGATGCCACAATAGAATGGCACCCAAATAAGCTGAGACGATGGGCCTTCCAGGAATATTAACCTTACAGTATGTATCTTGGGTAGTAAATAAAACACGGCTGTCCTTGGTCGACGGACTATAAGGTTGCGTGCTTCCGTTGGTAATTCGCCAGCGGATATAAAAGTGTTAACTATCCGTAATTTCGCGTTGCACGTCTTCTGTAGTATCACCTTCCAATTCCTGGTAAAAATCCGTGTTTAAAAGTTGTCTCTCTGCCTCAGCTACATACAGATCTTCATGCCAAGCAACTACCGCTCCGCCTTTATCAGCAGGCTTAATAACAATATCATCGCGCTTTCTAAGGGATGAAATAGCATCGCGTTCTTCCTTAGTGATGTTACTGAAAGGGAACTTGTTATTAAATTTAATAGTATAAACCTCGCGTCTGCAAACATTGATGTAATTATCAAGAGTACTATTGCGACCAGCTTGAGGGGTCCAATGAGACTCAACAGGGAGGGCGCCAAACAATCGTTGGTTATTGGTATTATTAACACGAGCTTCACCCTGGGTATCATACGAAAGCCGTGAAGTCGAAGTCAGAAGTCAGAAGTCAGAAGTTCGAAGTCGGAAGTCAGAAGTCAGAAGTCAGAAGTCGGAAGTCAGAAGTCCCTCCACGGCTTTCGTAGTATCATTATCATAATTAGCAAAGTACTCTTTCAGGCGAAGACGACGGAAAAAACTTTCGACATCACGTTTAACATAGAACTCGTTGATATGAGATTTAATAGGGATGTATGTAAGCCCCCTGCTAAGAACATTCCGTTCTGAATCTGATATATTAAGGTCTTCTGGGATGGTGACGACAAGCCGTTTAGATGTGTTAATAAGAGGCTGTCGGTCACTATGAGGTTGATAAAACTCACCTCGATCTTCATGATGTTGGGCTTTGGTAAGGGTATCCAGCTTTCCTTTCTTACAAGCTAATATTATATATAGTAGGTGTGTAATTTAGAATTGGGGTACCTGAAAAACACCAGTCCATTTATCTTGATTTTGTTCATTAAGGCTTTTTTTCATTTTGTAACTGTTCCCATTTTATAGTTGGTGAGAATTATAAATTGTCTACTATATTAAAGAAAGTTAAAGATTCTTTGAAATCAAAATATTATTGACATGTGGAAGAAATCTGTGGCAAGTAACAACAAACTTCATGTTTATTCTCAAATTAAAAGTTTTCAATGTGAATATATAAATAAATAGATATGTATGTATGTATGTATGTATGTATGTATGTATGTATGTATGTGTGTGTGTGTATGTATGTATGTATGTATGTGTGTGTATGTGTGTGTGTGTATGTGTGTGTGTATGTATGTATGTATGTATGTGTGTGTGTGTATGTATGTATGTGTGTGTGTGTGTGTGTGTGTATGTATGTATGTATGTATGTATGTATGTATGTATGTATGTATGCATGCATGCATGTATGTATGGATGTATGTTCGGGCCTTCGGCCTATGGCGTAGAATGCCTACCAATATTCGAAAATACAATACTGCAATGACTATATGCAATACTGCAATGACTATATGCAATACTGCAATGACTATATGCAATACTACAATGACTATATGCAATACTGCAATGACTATATGCGATATGACTATATGAGATGACTATATGCGATATGATTATGACTACATGAGGTGACTACATGCGATATGACTACATGCGATGTGACTACATGAGATGACTACATGCGATATGACTACATGAGATGACTACATGCGATATGACTACATGAGGTGACTACATGCGATGTGACTACATGAGATGACTACATGCGATATGACTACATGAGATGACTACATGCGATATGACTACATGAGATGACTACATGCGACATGACTACATGAGATGACTATATGCAATACTGCGATGATGACATGATATGCGGCGATTTTGTAATGACGTTATGCCATTCGTAGATTATTCAATACGCATAATACGAGTATTGATATGAAACAGGCTAGGGAGTACTCCTCAGCATGTTGCACGTGGTAAGAGGTGGACCATTTGATATCCTGGGGGGGGGGGAGGGCTTGGAAGATTTTGGGGGGAAAAAGATGCCAAATGGATTTGCTTGAAAAAAAATCCGGATATGAGAGGGTTATGGAAAAAAAAGATGGACCACTGCTGCTAGAAAAAAAATGTCTTGGCAGGGAAATGATGCACAGGTTCGGGTATACTGTTCAAATTGCTCGTACCTCTCCAACCAGGACACTTGTCAAATCATGACAAACAGTTTCAAACACATGTCAGGGACCAGTCAGTTTCGTTAGCCTGTGGTACATATAATATTTGTTCTTGTCTCTGTTTCTTTCATAAATGGTTTAAATATTACTTCATGTAAGGGTTCAAACATAAATATACATAAAAAATGTACATATAATACATGTATTACCTAGCTACCACACTAGCTGCAGAACATGTCATGTAAGTGTTTGGCTGTTTCACAATCAGTGCTTCACTTATCTTACACTTTGGGGCAAAAGTGAACTTGAAGGTTTTGTAATGGTAACCTTCATACTATTGGATAGTTTATAAAAGAACTTAATCTAAATTGTTCTAGTCTCTTCAGTATGAATTTGTCAAAAGGGATGCTATACTTCCTATTTCAGACACTACATGTATCGACACCACAACTCAAATTCAAGTTTCTATTGTACACTAGGTATGACCTCCTAAAGTGCTCTAACACATCAGTAACTTTACTATAAATGCAATATCAATGACCCTATACCAATGTTACAGGCCCACTTTTATAACATGGAAAACTTAGGTAAAAAGTTATATTTACTTTAGCTTTTCGATGTTTGGCAATATATATCTCAGAGGCTATGAATAACCTAAAAATCGCCTAAATAGAAACAAAAAACTGCAGATCTGGCGGGGGGGGGGGGCTTGGACTCCATCACTCCATCACCCCAGAGGCCACTCATTCGTTAAACCAACAATAAGATTCACCAAAATTGGTAAAAAAAAAAAACTTGAAAAGCTTCTAGGGGAGATCCCCTAGGACCCCCCCCCCCATAAGAGGTAGACATGTCCAAGCCTCAAATCAAAGTTCTTCCCTCCACCTCTTACTGTCAAGATGCTATGAAATTTTATTTCAAAAATGTTTCAACATGTTAGAGCTGTCTTGTAAAGCTTGCAAATTATTGTCTGAAAGTGTCTGTGAATAGCTTAAACATTGCTTGAGAAGTAAAAAACCTCGAGGGCTTCTAGGGGGACCCCGAGAACCCCCCGTAAGAGGTAGACATGTTCCAGTCTCAAATCAAAGTTCTTTCCTCCAACTCTTACTGTCAAGATGCTATGAAACTTTATTTCAAAAATGTTTCAACCTCACAGAGTTGCTTTTTACATGTTAGAGCTGTCTTGTAAAATTTGTAAATTATTGTCTGAAAGTGTCTGTGAATAGCCTAAACATTGCCTTTAGAAGTAAAAATCATCCAGGCCGTTTTCTAGGGGGAGACCGGCTAGAACCCCCCCCCCCATTCACAGACACTCGCACAAGAGGTGGACATATCCCAGTCTCAAAGCTCTTCCCTCTACAACTTACTGTCATATGCTATGAAACTTTATTCAGGGGGGGGGGGGGGGTCAGTGACTTTTTGTCGGCCCAATGGAAAAAAAACACTGACACCCCCCCCATCCCCCAATCTGGAGAAACTGACCGGTCTATCTGAATGTTTGAGCTCACCAATCAAGTTTCCGATTTGTATTTTCAGTGTGTCACCATGGCATGCTTATTTAATTGAAAATCAAACATGTATGAAATATGTAGTTTTTTAAATATAATATGTGTGTGATAGAACAGCATCTTTTTACTCTCTCTATTACCGTGTGCCAAAACCAAACAGAAAATTGTGGCAACAAATGTAGGTGTTCAACATTGACGTAAAAAAAATCCGGATATCTCAAAGAAGCAAAGAAAAAAAAAGTTGCCAGCATAGGAAAAGGAGAAAAAAATAATTCTCAGGCAAGCAGGTGGGAAAAAAATAATGACTCTCCACCAATCTTCCAAGCCCCCCAGGATATCGAATGGTCTACCCCTTATGCATATTGAATAATCTACGAATGGCATAACGTCATTACAAAATCGCCGCATATCATGTCATCATCTCGCATCGCAGTATTGCATGTAGTCATCTCATGTAGTCATATCGCATGTAGTCATCTCATGTAGTCACATCGCATGTAGTCACCTCATGTAGTCATATCGTATGTAGTCATCTCATGTAGTCATATCGCATGTAGTCATCTCATGTAGTCACATCGCATGTAGTCACCTCATGTAGTCATATCGCATGTAGTCACCTCATGTAGTCATATCGCATGTAGTCATCTCATGTAGTCATTTAGATTTATTGTCATGTGTGCATCATTCGCCTTGTGTGTGCGTCATTTATAGTCACGAGCACAGGGCACGTATTATTGCTTAGATTGCCGCCCTGGATCGCCGTTTTCTTAGGAAAATATCGTACGAATCCTGCTGCTACAAATGTGTCAATCTCTAAAGTAGCGGAAATGTTTTTTCCTTACTTACAGGTAGGAATATATAGTCAAAAGGTTGTTATATCTAGTCTGTAGACCAGGAAAACAACAATCTAAGAAATATTACACGCCCCTGTGGTCATACGTGCATTACTTGCCTTATGTGTGTCATTTATTTCCATACGCTAGTCATTTGCCATAAGATGTGTGTCATTTGCTCTTACGCATACATAATTAATTTTGTGTGTCACTTACGTTAGACTGTAAGATACGTCCTGACGTTCCGCCCTCACCGGCGTGGGAGGGGTTGGCTGAAGTGTGAGGGCGCCCCATCACGGCGTACCTTACAGACTACACTTACGTTCATCATCATCACACATCATGATCAAATGTAGACGAATAATAAAAAGTAAGTACCCTAGAGAAGACACTTAACACTCTAAGCCGTCAGATGTAGGTGATGTACACTTGATATCTTGTAGATGTAATAGAAATTGTCTTGAATGACAGCCACAAAAGCCAGACGATAGTACTTTCAGTTGGTCATTATATGTATAGACTATTTATAGAACTTATGGTATATTTTATTTCATTTATTTCATTCATCTAGATTAACTGGTATATACCGAGTACCGTTATGATATGGCAAGTCGGGCAAAAAAGTCCCCTGAACGTTAGATCCTTGATATTTTTATTGTCCATTCCTAATCCCAATGATATGATGTACAGGGTTGGTAGAACTTCACTGAGCTCTGTTGAAATGTGGCGCATGAAATATTGAATCTAACGTCCATATTATCTAGTCAATGCTAGGGGTATCATTGCTGCCAAGCAATTCTTTGTCGCTTCCTTTGAGTTGCCATACATACCCTTTTATATACAATAGGCCACAGTTTTTCCTTTATTTTTATTTATTACTTTTATTTATTTATTTTTTTATTTTTTTATTTTTTTATTTTGGGGGGGGGGGGGGCAAGTTTAATACACACACTCACAATGCTTGACAGCCAATAGTGAGGAGTTATGAGGGTATGGTGCCATTATAACTCTCAAACATGAAAACCTATAGTTTGTGTTGGTGTTGGTGTAAAAATAACTTGAATATGACACAGGGCGAACATGACGAATGCAGGTGGAGACGCGGGAAGGATGGCGAATGCAGATGAAGACGCAGCGAAGATGATGAATGCAAACGGAGACGTGGTGAAATTGGTGACAGTGGTGGAAGTGCGAAATTTGTGTCTGTGGATGTTAAGTATGAGAGAAAGTCCATAGCCAGGCAAGTGAAAATAATCCAAACTACCGACCCTCTGACCTAACCTAACCTAACCTGAGGACAACCCAAAATGAGAAGAAAAAGAAAAAAGATGAACCGTTTGTGTATATGTAATATGTGGTCATGCGTAGTGATGGCAAAAAAGAACCGAGGCGTGAGGTAGTTGATGGCGATGATGATGAAAATACGGGTAGTATTTGAAATGTGTAGGTTGGAGAGGGGGTTATAAGAACAACAGTCACTCATTCATTCATTCATACTTAGAAAAGTAAAAGCATTTTAATTTCACAAGATTTTGATAATCATTTTCTTTGGCCTTTGTAACCATCTATTGTTTTGTTATAGTTCCATGCTAATGTTATAAAAAAATAGTATAAAAATTAAAATTACTGAAAATGTAACATGTAAAATTAACTATATATGCAGTGTGCGTGATCAAAAAGAGTGTTTCCTGTCAACAGATGGGCAGGACATTATTGCTATTATTCAATTCCCACATTTCTTGCAATAGTGCTATTTAATACCGGGTGCTAGTATTCAATTCCCACATTTCTTGCAATAGTGCTATTTAATACCGGGTGCTAGTATTCAATTCCCACATTTCTTGCAATAGTGCTATTTAATACCGGTTGCTAGTATTCAATTCCCACATTTCTTGCAATAGTGCTATTTAATACCGGGTGCTATTATTCAATTCCCACACGTCTTGCAATAGTGCTATTTAATACTGGGTGCTAGTATTCAATTCCCACATGTCTTGCAATAGTGCTATTTAATACCGAGTGCTAGTATTCAATTCCCACATGTCTTGCAATAGTGCTATTTAATAATGGGTGCTAGTATTCAATTCCCACATTTCTTGCAATAGTGCTATTTAATACCAGGTGCTGGTATTCAATTCCCACATGTCTTGCAATAGTGCTATTTAATACCGAGGGCTAGTATTCAATTCCCACATGTCTTGCAATAGTGCTATTTAATAATGGATGCTAGTATTCAATTCCCACATGTCTTGCAATAGTGCTATTTAATACTGGGTGCTAGTATTCAATTCCCACATTTCTTGCAATAGTGCTATTTAATAATGGATGCTAGTATTCAATTCCCACATGTCTTGCAATAGTGCTATTTAATACCGGTTGCTAGTATTCAATTCCCACATGTCTTGCAATAGTGCTATTTAATACCGGGTGCTATTATTCAATTCCCACATGTCTTGCAATAGTGCTATTTAATACCAGGTGCTAGTATTCAATTCCCACATGTCTTGCAATAGTGCTATTTAATACCGAGTGCTAGTATTCAATTCCCACATGTCTTGCAATAGTGCTATTTAATAATGGATGCTAGTATTCAATTCCGACATTTCTTGCAATAGTGCTATTTAATACCGGGTGCTATTATTGAAGTGTAATAGTGACCCACTTTGAGTGTTATATTATCCATATCCATATTATTGATAATGGTCTTTCTGAGACCTCGACCTTTGAGCTCGACCTGTATCTTCAAGGTCAAATAGCCAAACATTAATCATAGTGCATAGTATACAGCAGAGATGCATAGACCAATTTCAACCAAGCCTGGCACAAATGTCAAACTTCACATTTTGTGCACAAGCTCAGTCTGGTAGCTTAATACATAGAAACCTAAATTAAATGACTTAATACCCATTTTATTTATAATGAGCTTTGAGACCTTGACATTGCTTTGTTTTGTCACCTTTGTAATGATTAGAAAATATTGGCCATATTTGTCATAAAAAATTCTGAATTTGACTTGGCTAGTAAGTTGAAATATTGAAGACTGTCTTTGATGAAGACTTGATGAAAATTTATCAGTTTATGAACAACTTTCAGATGAATATTTGAGGCTACATCACTTTTCATCTGTGTTCATGACAGCACAGATCAATTGTAGATGAACAGCAAAGATAAGTAAAGAACTTCTAGATGACGCTTACCATTCATAGCTTTTAGGTGTAAGTGATGTATACTTGATATTCTGTAGACGTACCATATAATAGATATTGCCTTGAAATACACTGCCATGGATACACTAAAGACGACAGTACCTTAAATTCACTCAGTCATTAGTAGCATTTTTATGCCAACAATTATTTAGACTGAGAATGTAGTCATACTCGTATGGTAATTCTGGCTATATGGTCCCCTGGATTTGAGAGTTTAATTTGAATGTTTGTAGTGAAATTGACCAACCCACCCCCCTGATAAAAAGAGGATTAAATGTTTGATAGCTCTCTACTGAGCTCTGTATGCAGTTGAATTTAGGCCGCATTGAAAATTGATTACTCTAAAATCCATATTATCTAGTCAATGCTAGGGGTGTCATCGCTGCCAAGCAATTCTTTGTTGCCAATTTGAATCACCATACAAGGACACATACTTTTTTTTGGGGGGGGGGGGGAGAGGGTTAACATACATGCACATGCTTGACTGCGAATATGAAGAGTTATAATGGAATGTGCCATTATAACTCTAAACCATACAAACATACATACAGAAAGTTAAAATGAATAGGGGACTTTATTGTATTGTTGTAATGAATATGACGCACAACGGTGATGGCAAATAAAGATGGCGACACGGCAGTAATAGAGATGGCGGCGACACGGCGGAGGTTTGTGAGGTTTATGTGTGTTGGTATGAGAGATTAAGGCCATAGACAGCAAGTGAAAAATATGTAAAACCTACAAAGGACTAACCAACGAACCATTGCCAGCCAACCGACCAACCGACCAACCAACGCCAACCAACCAAACAACAAAGTAATCAACCCTAGAGACCCACCTCGTCAGAGAAAACCAAAATCCACAAGAAACCAGACGTACGGAAAGGGATAACAAAAATCGAGTGCTGTTTGTGTATGTCAATATGTAATATATGATCACGTGCAGCGAAGACAGCGGACTGAAACGCGAGGTAGATGATGGCGCAGATATGACAATTGGTGCCGGAGACGCAAAAATGATAGTGTATTTGATGTACGTATGTTGGAAGGGGTGAGTTGGGATAGTTAAAAGAGCAATCACTCATGCAGCCATACAAACTAAAAAAAACTCAAAAAACTTACTTGGTGCTGATGTCTGAAACTGTTTTTCTGTTCTTCTAAACTCCTCCAAAAGTTCTAATAATAAAATAACTTAAAAATACATTTCAATACATAAATTACATTTTAATAGATATACATAAATGCAAAATACACATCAGTATCGTAATAATCAAATACATCGATCAGTCTTGGGTCTTCTTATCACCACAGGCTAAAAGAAAGAAATTTAAGAAATAGTATAAGAATTGAAGTATTCACTCACAATGCAATTATAGTATTTTCTAAATTTATTTTATATTGCAGACATGACAATCAAATAGAAATAAAGTTTCTAAATCTAACTTTCAATGTATAAACATATTAAATATTAAAAAGAAAGTTTTTTGACTCACATTTTCCATCATTTGTCCATCTTTGTCGAGCCTGGCTTCCTGAAAATAAACTTGCATGGAAATTGTATTAATACAGTTTGGTTAATATATTGTGTTTTATTTAATAAAATAATGAAAAAATACATTCAATATAAATTACATTTACCAAAGTGCTCCCATATGGTTGATATTAAATTTTCAAGGTTATAATTTGTAGACAATATTTTTTTATGAAATGGGGTGAAAGGAAGAAATCAAATCTTGACGAAGGTAAACTTGCCCAGGTTTGGGAAACCACTATAAAGAAAGAACTGTGTGTATAAATTTGCAAATACAGTATAATTAATTGATTTTTTATTGTTCTACAGTTTCTCCCTGAAAAATCGACCCCAATGGTTAGAAAAGCCAATGAGAATAAGTCAAGCAAAAACATTTTTATACTATTAAATTGATTATGAAATAATAACTGACTAAAGTTGCATAAAGTGGGTAGAATTTGTATGTGTTATCAAAATGTGTATTTTTGTCCTATTTCAGAGAATTAAAATTTTTTTGCAGAAGTAATATGGGAGGGGGGGGGGGGTGCACAACTCCCATAGGTGGGAAAGGTCTGCTGGAAAGCAGTGTTTTTTGTATACTTTTCTGGGCTGGAAAACTTTGGAAAACCCTGCTCAGCTGGACTGATAGATTTTGCTTCAGTTGCAGCTTAGAATAAATCTATAAATTTCAAAACATTATTACAATTCTTAAAAGTGAGATTTCATTTTCCAAAAGACAATTAATTTGGTCAGTTTTTAGCTATTTCATCGTACAAACTGCCGTCTGTATCTATCATAGATCTGTAGAGTATCTATTTTTTGCTATAAAGTTGGTATTAGAAAGTGTCTCCATTTTTGGGTATGTAGTATGACAACAGTAAGGGCTTGGTAATCTTAGCAAAGCCTCCTAGTATCATTTCACACAGAGTTGTCCTGTCATATGAACATGTTTAATGAGAGTAATCCATAATGCCAATACTATTTCAACTTTAAGTGCAATTAATTATGAAAGGAGAATTAGAAATTAACAGTCATTGGTGCCTAATTATGTGCTTATTTACTATATATTAGTATTTATTATATATTAGTATTTATCATACATTAGTATTTATTATATTAGTACTTATTACTTATTAGTGATTATTTATTATATGTTATTATTATTACCCTAAAGTTATTATTATTATTATTATTATCATTATTGTTATTAAGATAGAATTTAATAGTAGGGCCGGCAAAGAAAATTTATCTAAAGTGTGCTTCTTTGAACTAGTACTGGCAAAATAAACCACTTTCATTAATTTTGTTCACATGACCATGTATCCCAGGATGAGGTGGGCAACTCTTTGTGAAATGACATAGGGAGGCTATGTTGAAACCCCCAAAAACCAAACTGTTGTCATACTACACACCCTAAAAATGGTCTGACTCTTTCTTATACCAACTGTATCACTCAAAATACATACTATACAGGTCTATAATACATGCAGACGGTAGTTCATATGATGTAATACCTAAAAACTGATCAAAAATAATTAATTTTTTGAGAAATGAAATCTTACTTTTAGCAATTGTAAGAATTATTTTGAAAAAATATATCAATATTTTGAACTACAATTAAAATAACATCAACCAGTCTAGATGGGCAGGGTTATCCAAAATCTTCTCGCCTAGAAAAGTATATACCCTATATCATACATGTACATGTACCTTATGACACATGCATACAGACTTTACAGCAGACCTTCCCCGTATAGTCCATGGGAGCTCAAGGCCAGGTTTCAAAATAAAGCTTGTTTTATGATTAATTATGCAGAAAATATTGATTTTTGATGACAAATATGGCATATTTTCCGAATGACATGTCACCTTTGTGCCAGTTTTGAAAGAAATCAGATATTGGAAGTCTGAGCCCATTGTAATAGTCACTCACTTTGGGGGACTAAAAGTGCTTTTGCTGGATGAATTCTATTCCCTTTTCTAAACATTGTGATCTCTGATTGAGAGAGAAACACAAGTGTGGTAAACCATAATATTTTTGTTCAAAATTTCAATTGATAAATATTGAATCAAACTTTTATGATTCAGTTTTAATTTAGCAAAACCAATTGCAACCTACAGGAGCATTTTGGTTTACACCAGTTATATTTTTACAGCTTTTATTTTATTTATTTTTTACAGATGTTAATGAGGGAGACGGTAGTTCTCTTATAAAAACTTTTTTTAAAAAAACTCCTCCCATGTAACAAAAACTACTCTAATGGTGAAAAACTAATGGTCCTTGCTCAGTGCTCGGGGATCATCATGTTATAGACTTTTTGTAATTACAGATTTTTAGTTGTAGTCTTTTTAGCCCTAATTTGCATATCACTGATGAAATTATCATATCAAGAATACATCTTAATCTAATTATAGACAACCAAAAAGACATTTTTAGATCATAATTTACATATCACTGATTGGATCGTGTTATAGACCTTTTGTAAATATAGACTTAGTTTTAGTCTTTATAGCCCTAATTTGCATATCACTGATGAGATAAACACATCAAGAATACATCTTAAACTAATGATAGATTTTTTACCATAAAGACACATTTTTAGGCACTATTTTGCATATTACTGATTGGATCATCTTATTATAGACTTTTTTAAATAAAGACCGTTAGTTTTAGGCTTTTTAGCCCTAATTTGCATATCATCGATGAGATCATAGTATTAAGAATACATCTTAAACTAATGATAGACTTTTGACCAAAAAGCCACATTATTAGCCCCTAATTTGCATATCACTGAAGAGATCATCTTGTTATAGACGTTTTGTAAATATAGACTTAGTTTGAGGCTTTTTAGCCCTAATTTGCATATCACCGATGAGATCATGGTATTAAGAATACATCTAAATCTAATGATAGATTTTTGACCAAAAAGACACATTTTGAGACACTAATTTGCATATTACTGATTGGATCATCTTCTTATAGCATTTTTGTAAGTATAGACTTTTAGTTTTAGTCTTTTTAGCCCTAATTTGCATATCACTGATGAGATAAACACATCAAGAGTACATCTTAATCTCTTGATAGATTTTTGACCAAAAAGACACATTATTAGGCACTAATTTGCATATTACTGATTGGATCATCTTGTTATAGACTTTCTTTTAGTTTGAGTCTTTTTAGCCCTAATTTGCATATCAGTGATGAGATAAACACATCAAGAATACATCTTAATCTAATGATAGACTTTTGACCAAAAAGACACGTTATTAGACACTAATTTGCATATTACTGATTGGATCATCTTGTTATAGACTTTATAAATATAGACTTTTAGTTTTAGTCTTTTTAGCCCTAATTTGCATATCACTAATGAGATAAACACATCAAAATTACATCTTAATCTAATGATAGACTTTTGACCAAAAAGACATATTATTAGGCACTAATTTGCATATTACTGATTGGATCATCTTGTTATAGACTTTCTTTTAGTTTGAGTCTTTTTAGCCCTAATTTGCATATCACTGATGAGATAAACACATCAAGAGTACATCTTAATCTAATGATAGACTTTTGACCAAAAAGACACATTATTAGACACTAATTTGCATATTACTGATTGGATCATCTTGTTATAGACTTTCTTTTAGTTTGAGTCTTTTTAGCCCTAATTTGCATATCACTGATGAGATAAACACATCAAGAGTACATCTTAATCTAATGATAGACTTTTGACCAAAAAGACACGTTATTAGGCACTAATTTGCATATTACTGATTGGATCATCTTCTTATAGACTTTGTAAATATAGACTTAGTTTTAGTCTTTTTAGCCCTAATTTGCATATCACTAATGAGATAAACACATCAAGAATACATCTTAATCTAATGATAGAATTTTGACCAAAAAGACATATTATTAGGCACTAATTTGCATATTACTGATTGGATCATCTTGTTATAGACTTTCTTTTAGTTTGAGTCTTTTTAGCCCTAATTTGCATATCACTGATGAGATAAACACATCAAGAATACATCTTAATTTAATGATAGATTTTTGATCAAAAAGACTCATTATTAGGCACTAATTTGCATATTACTGATTGGATCATCTTGTTATAGACTATTTTATTGTTAGTCTTTTTAGCCCTAATTTGCATATCACTGATGAGATAAACACATCAAGAATACATCTTAATTTAATGATAGATTTTTGATCAAAAAGACTCATTATTAGGCACTAATTTGCATATTACTGATTGGATCATCTTGTTATAGACTTTTTGTAAATATAGACTTTTAGTTTTAGTCTTTTTAGCCCTAATTTGCATATAAGTGATGAGATAAACACGTCAATACATCTGAATCTAATGATAGAATTTTGACCAAAAAGACATATTATTAGGCACTAATTTGCATATTACTGATTGGATCATCTTGTTATAGACTTTCTTTTAGTTTTAGTCTTTTTAGCCCTAATTTGCATATCAGTGATGAGATAAACACATCAAGAGTACATATTTATCTAATGATAGATTTTTGATCAAAAAGACACATTATTAGGCACTAATTTGCATATTACTGATTAGATCATCTTGTTATAGACTTTTTGTAAATATAGACTTAGTTTTAGTCTTTTTAGCCTTAATTTGCATATCACTGATGAGATAAACACATCAAGAATACATCTTAATCTAATGATAGATTTTTGACCAAAAAGACACATTTTAGGCACTAATTTGCATATTACTTATTGGATTATCTTAGACATTTTGTAAATATAGACTTTTAGTCTTAGTCTTTTTAGCTCTAATTTGCATACCACTGATGAGATAAACACATCAAGAGTACATCTAAATCTAATGATAGATTTTTGACCAAAAAGACACATTATTAGGCACTAATTTGCATATTACTGATGAGATAAACACATCAAGAATACATCTTAATCTAATGATAGATTTTTGACCAAAACGACACATTATTAGGCACTAATTTGCATATTACTGATTGGATCATCTTGTTATAGACTTTTTATAAATATCGACATTTAGTTTTAGTCTTTTTAGCCCTAATTTGCATACCACTGATGAGATAAACACATCAAGAGTACATCTAAATCTAATGATAGATTTTTGACCAAAAAGACACATTATTAGGCACTAATTTGCATATTACTGATGAGATAAACACATCAAGAGTACATCTTAATCTAATGATAGATTTTTGACCAAAAAGACATATTATTAGGCACAAATTTGCATATTACTGATTGGATCATCTTGTTATAGACTTTCCTTTATTTTTAGTCTTTTAAGCCCTAATTTGAATATCACTGATGAGATAAACACATCCAGAATACATCTTAATCTAATGATAGATCTTTGACCAAAAAGATGAGATCATAAGCCTTAATTTGGTTTTGAGACACATATATTTGATCACTATATCATGGGTATAACTGAAGCGGTGACATTATTTTGTATTGTAATTTATGAATGTTCTGACCATCACAAAACGACAAATAAATTTGGTACACATTGTTGGTTGTTATGTGGTTATTAGCTATATTTGTAATATTGTAAACAAACTTATCTTTTTCATCATCTTCAAAGAAGCATGTCTTTACGGAAATAACTCTTAAATTTGTAACATGAATGAAAAAAATATGCGCTGCAGAGCAAAATACACGGGTTTTAATTTTGTATGATTAGCATTTTAATGAAAGAAATATTTCGATTCAACTTTGTATTTCTTGAAAAAAAAACTAACTAGATTTTGCGAAAACTTTAACCCTAATTAGAAGTGGCACAGTCAATATTTCTAGAAACAATCTATTTTAAGTTTACATTTAGTTAACTAGTTTTTGCAAAAGTTGTTAATTTTAGAATGGGAACCCTAATTACAAGTGGCACAGTCTGTATTTCTAGGAACAACCTATTTTAAGTTTACATTTGGTTTACTAGTTTTGGGGTAACTTTAGTATGGGACCCTAAATAGAAGTGGTTTTCTGTGGTTATAGGCAATTATGGTTTTCAAGTTTGTGTTTCGTAAATAGTCCTAGAAACATCAATGATTTTTCATTTGAACATGGCAAAATACAATTGTTTCGGTTGTGAAAGAAATGTGTATACCGGAGGTGGCTGAATTTATAGGAATCTGGGTACCCGAGAACAACTTTGTGTACATGACTATGTATGACGTATCTATTCAAATTTGTTTGTCGATAAATTTTGATTTGTATTTTTTATTCGTAGATAAATTTTGATATGTATTTTGTATTTGTATTTTGCGTTCTTAATGTTTTCGAAAATGGGGAATATTACAGTCTGTGCCACTTGAACAACCAATGACAAACTTTCCTCCTGACAAAACCGTCTAAATCCTAACCTGTCAACCCGGGCCGCCACCTTCCCGCCAAAAAAGGTACCGCGCCGAAATTGCCACCATGGCCCCCATTCCCATACAACGGGCCCAAATGCAGCAGAAAGAACAAACATTGCAAACCGACTTATCTCATATACCATCCTTCGACGTTCTCGCAGGGACCAAACCATGATAAATTGACGAACCAATACGCAAACCATTGACTTCCATTCTCGAACAGTCTCTATTGTACGGCGAACAAACATCTGAACCAAACACAGCATCCATACGGTGATACACATTGCAATTTTTCCTTCCAACTTCCTCTTTTCGACCAGTGAGCGAAGTAGACAGCATACAGCATCCAGGACCCATACCAAACATCGGAATATTCTTCTATCATCCACTCTCAGCAGTACAAGGCTTCGGACATATACTATGACGACATAGACCAGGGTGAGCAGCACAATACCAGTATCCATCTTTGTTTATCGTTTGCTGGAGTCGCAAAGACAGTTTGAAAATGTATCACGCGTCATTTATATACCCAACCCAAGATGTTAGATTCCTGTCGAGAACCATGAACCAATCAGACCTAGAGGATCAAAATTTTCCTCTACCCCTCCAGGTGCACTTTAAAGGTGGTGGCAGGGAAAACTATTGTGTTTGTAAGACTAGTTAGGTGTTGTTTGTTTCAAATTGGTCAATCACTTGACAGGGAGTACACGTGTTACATTTGACAAACAACCAATCAAAAGTCCGGAGTTGATTTCTCCACATTCTTTTATTTTACAGGAATACAAACTTATGTAACGTGCACAGGGGTGAACACTGTGTAATGAAGGTATAGACTAGCGTTCCTCGCTAAATGCGTGCAATGACGGATAAGCACCGGTATTGTTGATGAATTATGAATGTATGTGTCGACCCCCGTTTGAATGAAAGTGTAATGTATAAAATTATGTGAAAACCAGGACGTGGTGACGGGGGCTATTGTCTTGGAATAATAAGGTGTTGTATTTTGTTACCAATTACTCAACTCGTTGACATACAGTTTATTTATTTATTTCACGGAAGGCCGGCAAGTCCCATTTACAGGCTCCTAAAAATGAAAAATTCAAGAATACAAAACACACAAGCATATCAAACAAACAAAACTAACTTAATGCACATTAAAAACACATTTTTCGATTACTTATTCTCTAAGTATGTCAGTCATTTCATGATGAACGAAGAAGTCATAGTCAAATACAGCTGTAAGTCTTGCACAGTCAACCAGTTCAATTGATAGAAATCTTTTAAACAGTTCATGTTCTTTCCTACATTGCAATGTCAGATCCCTTACAAAAAACTTTGATAGCTTTGTTAACTTTCTAAGCATGTTAGATCAAAATTTTCTTTTTATAGCTCTAACGGAAACATGGTTACATCACGATTCAAATTGCTGTCTTTATGATTTGCCTTCCTATACTTTCGTTACTTGTAATCGTGAAGCCTCACAAGGTGGTGGAGTCGCTCTGTATTTTCACAACTCGTTGTCCTTCTCTCGCATTAACACATGTAAAATTAATCACTGCGAATCCATCTTTGGGGAAACTATGATCAACAACAAAAAGATTGTTATAGGCGTTATCTACAGAAGACCCAACACACCGTTTAATGAATTCATTGACAGTTTAGAAGCATGCCTTGATCAGGTGTCAGTGAACGGGCGTGATTGTATTCTCCTTGGCGATATGAATATTGACACATCTTTAGATAGCCCACCCGTTACTCATTACAATACTCTCCTGAATACATACAATATGACACAATTAATTAACACCCCTACCAGAGTTACTAACACCTCACAAATATTACTGACCACTTTATTGAGTCCGGTACAATTGAAACAGACATTTCAGACCACTATCCAATTTCCGGCATTATTAAAAGTCTGCATCACGTTTTTGAAAACAGTACCAAAACACACACCTACGATTTCAGGAATTACAACAAAGAGGCCTTCTTAGCTGACCTAAGCAATGTATCCTGGCAACCAGTCCACATGTGCGAAGATCCGTCTGAAGCATACAATATTTTTAATGATTTATTTCATACTGTTATCAGAAGACATCTTCGAATAAATACATTTACAAGAACACAAAAGTCAATTAAAAGACCCTGGATCACAAAGGGCTTATTTACATCCATACATACAAAACATAAACTTTTCTCGAAAATGAAAAATCACCCAAGGAATAACCAAATTAAAAATAAGTATACTAGGTACAGGAATACATTGACGAAGCTCCTTAGGTTGGCTAAGAAAAACTACTACACCAATAAAATTTCAAATGCCTCTGGCAACACCAACAAAACTTGGCTTATTATTAAAGAGATGTTGAACAAAACACATACCAAATGTTCTCCCGATAAATTAACTACAAACAACCCTGGAAACACATGCTTAACAGATACAAGAGATATTGCTCAAGAATTCAATAATTATTTCACTGGTATTGGGCCCAATCTTGCTCAAAAGATTACAAGCAACAAAGACTTTAGACAATACCTGGATGGGAACTACCTCAACTCCTTTTTCTTTCACCCCGTGTCTGAAGAAGACGTCCTTGGAGAAATATTCAAGCTTGATCCCCGCAAAGCTACCGGTCAGGACACAATTAATCCCCTCTTAGTTATACACGCTGTTCACATTATTGCATGCCCTCTCACACATATAATTAACTGTTCTCTCAACAATGGTATTTTTCCAAGTCTACTTAAGATTGCCAAGGTAATACCTATTTATAAAAAAAAGGTTCGCCATGCGATGTTGGCAATTATCGCCCCATTTCAATTTTGACCGTAATCAGTAAAGTGTTTGAATCTATTGTCAATCATCAACTTGTTATATATTTTGAAAAATACAACATCCTCATCAAAACTCAGTTTGGTTTCAGGAAAAAACACAGTACTAAGCTTGCCCTGGTTGACCTGATCACTGGTATTGCTAATAAGCTGGACAATGGATATCTGACATGTGGTATTTTCATTGATTTGCGGAAAGCCTTTGACACAATAGACCATAGTATTCTTCTACAGAAACTGAGTCACTATGGTGTCAGAGGCTTGCCTTTACTTTGGTTTAAAAGTTATCTCTCCCAGCGTAAGCAGTGTGTCTGTATAAATAATGTTACCTCGCCATATAGCGAAATACAATGTGGAGTACCACAAGGCTCAATTTTAGGCCCCCTCCTCTTTCTGATTTACATCAATGATATTGTGAACGCTACTGATGCATTTGAATTTCGATTATTTGCCGACGACACAAACTTGTTTCAATTTATCAATAATCCCTCAAATATAATTCAGCTTGATCAACTCCATTTCGACTTCAGGAAAGTATGTGACTGGTGCGACGCCAATAGGCTCACTATCAATGTAAAAAAAAACTAATTTCATGATTATTAAGACTTCGCAAAGATTGGTGAAAACGGAGGGAAGTCTGGGCATCAATCGCTCACAAATTTCACAAGTAACGTCAACCAATTATCTTGGCGTGTGTTTAGATCAAAATATGCTTTGGACATCACACATTGAAAAAGTTAGGAAAGCAATTTCTCCAATTATTGGCATAATTTCCAAAATTCGCTATTACGTACCTAAATCTACTCTTCTTCTGCTGTATAACTCTATGATCTTGCCCCATATCTCATATTGTATAGAGATATGGGGCAATACATACAATACATTTCTCAAGCCTATCTTAAACCTTCAAAAGAAAGTTATTCGCTTTATAACTTTTTCAAATATTGGTGCTCCCTCCTCCCCTCTTTTTCAGCAACTAGGAATTCTAAGTGTCCACCAGCAATGCAAATTTAATACTTCTTTATTTATTTTTGATTTGAGGGCCGGTCACTTCCCGCAAACAGTTAACGACTATTTCAACACACCACCAAATACGTATCACACTCGGAATACAACGAGAGATAACTTTTACATTCCAAAAGTAAATCTTACTTTGACGCAACACAATTTTCAGTATGCAGCTGCAAAACATTGGAACTCCTTACCTGAAGAATTGAAAAAAATACAATCCAGGACTACTTTTAAATCTCAGTTAAAACAGTATTTGTTACAAAATTAATTCAGCTTTTTCTACCTTACATTGCATTTAATGCCAGTTGTTATATTTTTTTTTGATGAGAACGCGTTTTGTTTTGTTTGTTTTTTGTTTGTTTTTGTTTTAATTTCAAATTTGTTTTTGTTTTTGCTTTGATTATTTTATTTGTTTAATCAATTGTAGTATGGGCCACAAACTTGACTAGTTTGTTAGTCCCCGCGGACGAAGTCCGGAACGGGGACTTATGGATTGGGTTCCGTATGTCCGTCCGTCCGTGCGTCCGTGCGTCCGTCCGTCCCTCCGCAGCCGTTTCTTGGAGATGCCTGGACCGATTTTTTTCAAACTTGGTACAGGGGCAACATGCTATGGCATACATATGCACGTCAATTTGTTTTATGATACGATCCAATATGGCGCCTAGCAACCATTTTGTTTGCGAATTTTCCCTGTCTAAAGCCATAACTCAGACATGCTTTAACAGATCTCATTCAAAGTTAGTATTAGGACAGTGTTCTATGACATACATGTGTATATTCATTGTTGTCATGATACGATCCAATATGGCCGCCTAGCAGCCATTTTGTTTGTGAATTTTCATGTCCAAAGCCATAACTCAGACATGCTTGAACAGATCTCATTCAAAGTTGGTATTAGGACAGTGTTCTATGACATACATGTGCATATCCGTTTTCATTGTGATACGATCCAATATGGCTGCCTGGTAGCCATTTTGTTTGCGAATTTTCATGTCCAAAGCCATAACTCAGACATGCTTGAACAGATCTCATTCAAAGTTGGTATTAGGACAGTGTTCTATGACATACATGTGCATATCCATTTTCGTCGTGATACGATCCAATATGGCTGCCTGACAGCCATTTTGTTTGTGAATTTTCCATGTCCAAAGCCATAACTCAGACATGCTTAAACAGATCTCATTCAAAGTTGGTATTAGGACAGTGTTCTATGACATACATGTGCATATCCATTTTTGTTGTGATATGATCCAATATGGCTGCCTGGCAGCCATTTTGTTTGTGAATTTTCCATGTCCAAAGCCATAACTCAGACATGCTTAAACAGATCTCATTCAAAGTTGGTATTAGGACAGTGTTCTATGACATACATGTGCATATCCATTTTCGTCGTGATACGATCCAATATGGCTGCCTGGCAGCCATTTTGTTTGTGAATTTTCCATGTCCAAAGCCATTACTAAGACATGCTTGAACAGATCTCATTCAAAGTTGGTATTAGGACAGTGTTCTATGACATACATGTGCATATCCATTTTCGTCGTGATACGATCCAATATGGCTGCCTGGCAGCCATTTTGTTTGTGAATTTTCTATGTCCAAAGCCATAACTCAGACTCCATTTTCATCGTGATATGATCCCCCATACCCAACCAATCCTTTATTGTTGGAGGCATATTCCATGTCCAACAAGCACACACAACATATCTAAGTCTGTTTGTTTTAGGTTCACAAATGTTGTTGCGTGATCAGAGTAGTGATAATTCCTTAAAACCCAATTATAGCGGGGACTATGTCATTCTCAATGACTTGTTTCAAACTATTTCTGTGGTCCAGCCATAAACTCTGTATTCATCCATCAGTTTAATTGTAATATTTATTCCACTGTCTTTTGTACTTTCTCTCTTGTTATGTTGATATGATTTTGAGTTTGTGGCAAATAAAATACTATATCTAAAATACATTATGAGGCAAATATATAAAATCAATATTGTCAGGTGGACAATCTGGAAAATTAAATTTGATAAATTAAAGTCAATATTCAAAATACTACAACAAAGACCACTATACGTTGTTATACATGTACATCTGTGAACGGCACAGTGTTTAAAAACATTAAATTTACTGGCATCAGGTTTGTAAACTTTCTAGTTCTCCGATCCGGCATCTGTGGAACTTTAAAATGTAACTTGAAAAGCATATATGGACTATCATAAACATTACTTACACACTTGTAAAAAATACCATGTCTAAAAACATCCTCCGTTGCGCTGAGAGGGGATTGGCAAATCGAAAAACTTGCATAATGTGCATATTGTGTCGGTTAAAAATTATTCCGTTTAATGAATTTTCCAGAACCCTTTCAATGCTAGCCTGTGGTTTATTTTGGCAAGGTTACCAAATGATTGAGCCCTATTCCAGAATACTCCCCATGGGTGATCAAGGTATGCTGTTCCTGCGCCAAACCACAATTGAATGGGGTTGGCTAAGTATCTCCAAATATAGATTACGATCCAACCTCTCCTTGCAAATCCCACACTTATAAAGAAATCTCTTATTATGTATGAACACTGAAGTCGATTACTGTTATTTTATACTAGTGTATCATACATTTGCACATCTCCAGAATACGGGAAGTATGCCATATAACTGCACAAATGAAAATCAGCGACAACGTTTTTTTGTGAGCTTGAAGGGAAGAGGGAACTGGGAAACAATTTGTACAAAATATTTTCTCATCAGCCCCCACCCCTTCCCTAAGTGCTGTTCGTTCCCTCGGTTTGCATTTGCGCGGAAATGTAATTCAGGCCAGATATACTCTCTGTCTAAAATAGGTGGAACAACATTATCCACATATTAGGGCAAGAAATGGCAAGACAACTAGTTTATTAACTGTTGAAAGCTTCATAAGACAGTTGATTTCTCGGGATTCAATCACGATATTGAGCAGTCAAATTTTTGGTCGCTTCTTTCTTTATGTGAGGAGGATTTAATTTAGAAGTGTTTAAGACGATTTTTATGAAGATAGCACACTCGAGTAAACATATAACTATCAATCCAACAATATATACCAATGACAACTGTCAATCAAACGTGTCACGTGAACTGATTGCTTTGGTAAATGAAAATATAATTTCATTGAGACACTGACCCGCCCCTGTGCTACATCCAAGTGGGACACACAGAAGTATCTTTATACGCATATAAAGTCCAGATACGTCCTGATAAAGGAAGTCAAAAGTACAAACCATGTTTGGCAGTGTCATTTTATTTTGGTACATGCAAATGTATAATTGTTTTTTCTTCTGAGCTAACATAAAATGGAATATTAATGCTAGTACCTTTAGAATTCAAACTGTTCTTACTACATTTATCAAGTAAACAAATATACCTCACGTCTGAATAAAGACTTGAATATGTGCTGAACAAGAAAAAATGAATCGATTAACTAGAGATTCTTACATTAATACTTTGGTGACTTCTGCACAAATGTTGAAGACATTCATTGACATCACTGTACCAGTCATTCTGTAACGTACACGTACTATAGCGTAGAATGCTAAAATCCGGATATGAGAGGGTGATGGAAAAAACAGACGGACCACTACTGCTAGAAAAAAAATGTCTTGGCAGGGAAATGATGCACAGGTTCGAGTATACTGTTCAACTTGCTCGTACCTCTCCAACCAGGACACTTGTCAAATCATGACAAACAGTTTCAAACACATGTCAGGTACCAGTCAGTTTCGTTAGCATGTGGTACATATATATATATATATATATATATATATATATATATATATATATATATATATATATATATATATATATATATATATATATATATTTGTTCTTTTCTCTGTTTCTTTCGTAAATGGTTTAAATATTACTTCATGTAAGGGTTCATAAATAACTATACATAACATTATACATATAATACATGTATTACCTAGCTACCACACTAGTTACAGAACATGCCATGTAAGTGTTTGGCTGTTTCACAATCAGTGCTTCACTTATCTTACACTTTGGGGCAAAAGTGAACTTGAAGGTTTTGTAATGGTAATCTTCATACTATTGGATAGTTTATAAAAGAACTTAATCTAAATTGTTCTCGTCTCTTCAGTATGAATTTGTCAGAAGGGATGATATACTTCCTATTTCAGACACTACATGTATCGACACCACAACTCAAATTCAAGTTTCTATTGTACACTAGGTATGACCTCCTAAAGTGCTCTCACACATCAGTAACGTTACTATACATGCAATATCAATGCCCCTATACCAATGTTACAGGCCCACTTTTATAACATGGAAAACTTAGGTAAAAAGTTATATTTACTTTAGCTTTTCGAAGCTTGGCAATATATATCTCAGAGGCTATGCATAACCTAAAAATTGCCTAAATAGAAACAAAAAACTGCCGATCTGGCGGGGGACCCCTTGGACTCCATCACCCCAGAAGCCACTCATTCGTTAAACCAACAATAAGATTCACCAAAATTGGTTTAAAAAAACGTAGACATGTCCAAGCCTCAAATCAAAGTTCTTCCCTCCACCTCTTACTGTCAAGATGCTATGGAACTTTATTTCAAACATGTTTCAACCTTATGTAGTTGCTTTTTACATGTTAGAGCTGCCTTGTAAAGTTTGTAAATTATTGTCTGAAAGTGTCTGTGAATAGCCTAAACATTGCCTTTAGAAGTAAAAATCCTCCAGGCCGTTTTGTAGAACCCTAGAACCCCCCTCCCCCCCCATTCACACACACAAGAGGTGGACATATCCCAGTCTCAAAGCTCTTCCCTCTACAACTTACTGTCAGATGCTATGAAACTTTATTCAGGGGGGTCAGTGACTTTTTGTCGGCCCAATGGAAAAAAACACTGACACCCCCATCCCCCAAGCTTGAGAAACTGACTGGTCTATCTGAATGTTTGAGCTCACCAATCAAGTTTCCGATTTGTATTTTCAGTGTGTCACCATACCATGGCATAAAAACTGTCAACGATGTTTATTTAATTGAAAATCAAACATGTATGAAATATGTAGTTTTCTAAATATAATATGTGTGTCATAGAACATCTTTTTACTCTCTCTATTACCGTGTGCCAAAACCAAACAGAAAATTGTGGCAACAAATGTAGGTGTTCAACATTGACGTAAAAAAAAATACGGATATCTCAGAAAAGCAAAGAAAAAAAAGTTGCCAGCATAGGCGAAGGAGAAAAAAATAATTCTCAGGCAAGCAGGTGGGAAAAAAAATAATGACTCTTCACCAATCTTCAAAGCCCCCCAGGATATCGAATGGTCTACCCCTTATGCATATTGAATAATCTACGAATGGCATAACGTCATTACAAAATCGCCGCATATCATGTCATCATCTCGCATCGCAGTATAGCATGTAGTCATCTCATGTAGTCATATCATGTAGTCACCTCATGTAGTCATATCGTATGTAGTCACCTCATGTAGTCATATCGTATGTAGTCATCTCATGTAGTCATATCGCATGTAGTCATCTCATGTAGTCATCTAATGTAGTCGCATCGCATGTAGTCACCTCATGTAGTCATATCGCATGTTGTCATCTCATGTAGTCACATCGCATGTAGTCATATCGCATGTAATCATCTCATGTAGTCATATCGCATATAGTCATTGCAGTATTGCATATAGTCATTGCAGTATTGCATATAGTCATTGCAGTATTGCATATAGTCATTGCAGTATTGAATTTTCGAATATTGGCAGGCATTCAACGCCATATTCGGCCCTCGATATCAGTATGCGATTATCGTAGTGTTGCGCCGGATCGGAGTGGGGCGACGACTTAAGTTTAGATAAAACGTAGGGGGGGGGGGGGGGAGGCGCGAGCGACTGTCGACAGTCTAGTCAATTGTCCGCATACTCCCGACATCCACAACATTACAGTCAATACTGAAAGCATTTTGAAACTGTTATCGTCTACCAAAGTCAACAAAGCTACAGACATTGTAATAATGGACTTTAGCAAGGTATTTGATACAGTTCCACATCAACGATTACTACATAAACTACAGACATTGTAATAATGGACTTTAGCGAGGTATTTGATACAGTTCCACATCAACGACTACTACATAAACTACAGACATTGTAATAATGGACTTTAGCGAGGTATTTGATACAGTTCCACATCAACGATTACTACATAAACTACAGACATTGTAATAATGGACTTTAGCGAGGTATTTGATACAGTTCCACATCAACGACTACTACATAAACTACTGACATTGTAATAATGGACTTTAGCGAGGTATTTGATACAGTTCCACATCAACGATTACTACATAAACTATAGACATTATAATAATGGACTTTAGCGAGGTATTTGATACAGTTCCACGTCATCGATTACTACATAAACTACTGACATTGTAATAATGGACTTTAGCGAGGTATTTGATACAGTTCCACATCAACGACTACTACATAAACTACTGACATTGTAATAATGGACTTTAGCGAGGTATTTGATACAGTTCCACATCAACGATTACTACATAAACTATAGACATTATAATAATGGACTTTAGCGAGGTATTTGATACAGTTCCACATCAACGATTACTACATAAACTACTGACATTGTAATAATGGACTTTAGCAAGGCATTTGATACAGTTCCACATCAACGACTAATACATAAACTACTGACATTGTAATAATGGACTTTAGCGAGGTATTTGATACAGTTCCACATCAACGACTACTACATAAACTACTGACATTGTAATAATGGACTTTAGCGAGGTATTTGATACAGTTCCACATCAACGATTACTACATAAACTATAGACATTATAATAATGGACTTTAGCGAGGTATTTGATACAGTTCCACATCAACGACTACTACATAAACTACTGACATTGTAATAATGGACTTTAGCGAGGTATTTGATACAGTTCCACATCAACGACTACTACATAAACTACTGACATTGTAATAATGGACTTTAGCAAGGTATTTGATACAGTTCCACATCAACGACTAATACATAAACTACTGACATTGTAATAATGGACTTTAGCAAGGTATTTGATACAGTTCCACATCAACGACTACTACATAAACTACTGACATTGTAATAATGGACTTTAGCGAGGTATTTGATACAGTTCCACATCAACGATTACTACATATAAACTACTGACATTGTAATAATGGACTTTAGCGAGGCATTTGATACAGTTCCACATCAACGACTACTACATAAACTACTGACATTGTAATAATGGACTTTAGCGAGGTATTTGATACAGTTCCACATCAACGATTACTACATATAAACTACTGACATTGTAATAATGGACTTTAGCGAGGCATTTGATACAGTTCCACATCATCGATTACTACATATAAACTACTGACATTGTAATAATGGACTTTAGCAAGGTATTTGATACAGTTCCACATCAACGACTACTACATAAACTACTGACATTGTAATAATGGACTTTAGCGAGGTATTTGATACAGTTCCACATCAACGATTACTACATATAAACTACTGACATTGTAATAATGGACTTTAGCGAGGCATTTGATACAGTTCCACATCAACGACTACTACATAAACTACTGACATTGTAATAATGGACTTTAGCGAGGTATTTGATACAGTTCCACATCAACGACTACTACATATAAACTACAGACATTGTAATAATGGACTTTAGCGAGGTATTTGATACAGTTCCACATCATCGATTACTACATACACTACAGACATTGTAATAATGGACTTTAGCAAGGCATTTGATACAGTTCCACATCAACGATAACTACATAAACTATAGACATTGTAATAATGGACTTTAGCAAGGCATTTGATACAGTTCCACATCAACGACTACTACATATAAACTACAGACATTGTAATAATGGACTTTAGCGAGGTATTTCATACAGTTCCACATCAACGATTACTACATAAACTACTGACATTGTAATAATGGACTTTAGCAAGGCATTTGATACAGTTCCACATCAACGACTACTACATATAAACTACAGACATTGTAATAATGGACTTTAGCAAGGTATTTGATACAGTTCCACATCAACGATTACTACATAAACTATAGACATTATAATAATGGACTTTAGCGAGGTATTTGATACAGTTCCACGTCATCGATTACTACATAAACTACTGACATTGTAATAATGGACTTTAGCAAGGTATTTGATACAGTTCCACATCAACGATTACTACATAAACTATAGACATTATAATAATGGACTTTAGCGAGGTATTTGATACAGTTCCACATCAACGATTACTACATAAACTATAGACATTATAATAATGGACTTTAGCGAGGTATTTGATACAGTTCCACATCAACGACTACTACATAAACTACTGACATTGTAATAATGGACTTTAGCAAGGTATTTGATACAGTTCCACGTCAACGACTACTACATATAAACTACTGACATTGTAATAATGGACTTTAGCAAGGCATTTGATACAGTTCCACATCAACGATTACTACATAAACTACTGACATTGTAATAATGGACTTTAGCGAGGTATTTGATACAGTTCCACATCAACGATTACTACATAAACTACTGACATTGTAATAATGGACTTTAGCAAGGTATTTGATACAGTTCCACATCAACGATTACTACATAAACTACTGACATTGTAATAATGGACTTTAGCAAGGTATTTGATACAGTTCCACATCAACGATTACTACATAAACTACTGACATTGTAATAATGGACTTTAGCAAGGTATTTGATACAGTTCCACATCAACGACTACTACATAAACTACTGACATTGTAATAATGGACTTTAGCAAGGCATTTGATACAGTTCCACATCAACGACTACTACATATAAACTACTGACATTGTAATAATGGACTTTAGCAAGGTATTTGATACAGTTCCACATCAACGATTACTACATATAAACTACTGACATTGTAATAATGGACTTTAGCAAGGTATTTGATACAGTTCCACATCAACGATTACTACATATAAACTACTGACATTGTAATAATGGACTTTAGCGAGGTATTTGATACAGTTCCACATCAACGATTACTACATAAACTACACCAAATGGGAATTACAGGTTCTATTCACTCATGGATTAACAACTTTTTGACTCAACGTTTTCAAAAAGTAGTACTTGAAGGCTCCCAGTCTACCAGTTCATCAGTTACATCAGGAGTTCCACAAGAAACTGTACTAGGACCACTTCATTTCCTGATATACATCAACGACCTACCATCATCTGTCAAATCACATGTGCGCTTGTTTGCAGATGACTTTATCTTATACCGATATATAAAATCAGTGAAAGATAGTGAAATCTTGCAAGAAGACATCAACAAATTAACGAAATGGGAAAATTTCTGGAAAATGGGATTCAATACAGCAAAGTGGTTTGTTATAAATATCACTCACATCGACATCTCCAGCATTGATATCACCGATGTCATAGATCGTACTCACATCGACATCTCCAGCATTGATATCACCGATGTCATAGATCGTGCTCACATCGACATCTCCAGCATTGATATCACCGATGTTATAGATCGTACTCACATCGACATCTCCAGCATTGATATCACCGATGTCATAGATCGTGCTCACCTCGACATCTCCAGAATTGATATCACCGATGTCATAGATCGTGCTCACATCGACATCTCCAGCATTGATATCACCGATGTCATAGATCGTGCTCACATCGACATCTCCAGCATTGATATCACCGATGTCATAGATCGTGCTCACCTCGACATCTCCAGCATTGATATCACCGATGTCATAGATCGTGCTCACCTCGACATCTCCAGAATTGATATCACCGATGTCATAGATCGTGCTCACATCGACATCTCCAGCATTGATATCACCGATGTCATAGATCGTGCTCACCTCGACATCTCCAGCATTGATATCACCGATGTCATAGATCGTGCTCACATCGACATCTCCAGCATTGATATCACCGATGTCATAGATCGTACTCACATCGACATCTCCAGCATTGATATCACCGATGTCATAGATCGTACTCACATCGACATCTCCAGCATTGATATCACCGATGTCATAGATCGTACTCACATCGACATCTCCAGCATTGATATCACCGATGTCATAGATCGTGCTCACATCGACATCTCCAGCATTGATATCACCGATGTCATAGATCGTGCTCACATCGACATCTCCAGCATTGATATCACCGATGTCATAGATCGTACTCACATCGACATCTCCAGCATTGATATCACCGATGTCATAGATCGTGCTCACATCGACATCTCCAGCATTGATATCACCGATGTCATAGATCGTGCTCACATCGACATCTCCAGCATTGATATCACCGATGTCATAGATCGTACTCACATCGACATCTCCAGCATTGATATCACCGATGTCATAGATCGTGCTCACATCGACATTTCCAGCATTGATATCACCGATGTCATAGATCGTACTCACATCGACATCTCCAGCATTGATATCACCGATGTCATAGATCGTACTCACATCGACATCTCCAGCATTGATATCACCGATGTCATAGATCGTACTCACATCGACATCTCCAGCATTGATATCACCGATGTCATAGATCGTACTCACATCGACATTTCCAGCATTGATATCACCGATGTCATAGATCGTGCTCACATCGACATCTCCAGCATTGATATCACCGATGTCATAGATCGTGCTCACAGCATTGATATCACCGATGTCATAGATCGTGCTCACATCGACATCTCCAGCATTGATATCACCGATGTCATAGATCGTACTCACATCGACATCTCCAGCATTGATATGACCGATGTCATAGATCGTGCTCACATCGACATCTCCAGCATTGATATGACCGATGTCATAGATCGTGCTCACATCGACATCTCCAGCATTGATATCACCGATGTCATAGATCGTGCTCACATCGACATCTCCAGCATTGATATCACCGATGTCATAGATCGTGCTCACATCGACATCTCCAGCATTGATATCACCGATGTCATAGATCGTACTCACATCGACATCTCCAGCATTGATATCACCGATGTCATAGATCGTACTCACATCGACATCTCCAGCATTGATATCACCGATGTCATAGATCGTACTCACATCGACATCTCCAGCATTGATATCACCGATGTCATAGATCCTGCTCACATCGACATCTCCAGCATTGATATCACCGATGTCATAGATCGTACTCACATCGACATCTCCAGCATTGATATCACCGATGTCATAGATCGTACTCACATCGACATCTCCAGCATTGATATCACCGATGTCATAGATCGTACTCACATCGACATCTCCAGCATTGATATCACCGATGTCATAGATCCTGCTCACATCGACATCTCCAGCATTGATATCACCGATGTCATAGATCGTGCTCACATCGACATCTCCAGCATTGATATGACCGATGTCATAGATCGTACTCACATCGACATCTCCAGCATTGATATCACCGATGTCATAGATCGTACTCACATCGACATCTCCAGCATTGATATCACCGATGTCATAGATCCTGCTCACATCGACATCTCCAGCATTGATATCACCGATGTCATAGATCGTACTCACATCGACATCTCCAGCATTGATATCACCGATGTCATAGATCGTACTCACATCGACATCTCCAGCATTGATATCACCGATGTCATAGATCGTACTCACATCGACATCTCCAGCATTGATATCACCGATGTCATAGATCGTACTCACATCGACATCTCCAGCATTGATATGACCGATGTCATAGATCGTGCTCACATCGACATCTCCAGCATTGATATCACCGATGTCATAGATCGTACTCACATCGACATCTCCAGCATTGATATCACCGATGTCATAGATCGTGCTCACATCGACATCTCCAGCATTGATATCACCGATGTCATAGATCGTGCTCACATCGACATCTCCAGCATTGATATCACCGATGTCATAGATCGTACTCACATCGACATCTCCAGCATTGATATCACCGATGTCATAGATCGTGCTCACATCGACATCTCCAGCATTGATATCACCGATGTCATAGATCGTGCTCACATCGACATCTCCAGCATTGATATCACCGATGTCATAGATCGTGCTCACATCGACATCTCCAGCATTGATATCACCGATGTCATAGATCGTGCTCACATCGACATCTCCAGCATTGATATCACCGATGTCATAGATCGTGCTCACATCGACATCTCCAGCATTGATATATCACCGATGTCATAGATCGTGCTCACATCGACATCTCCAGCATTGATATCACCGATGTCATAGATCGTACTCACATCGACATCTCCAGCATTGATATCACCGATGTCATAGATCGTACTCACATCGACATCTCCAGCATTGATATCACCGATGTCATAGATCGTACTCACATCGACATCTCCAGCATTGATATCACCGATGTCATAGATCGTACTCACATCGACATCTCCAGCATTGATATCACCGATGTCATAGATCGTGCTCACATCGACATCTCCAGCATTGATATCACCGATGTCATAGATCGTGCTCACATCGACATCTCCAGCATTGATATCACCGATGTCATAGATCGTGCTCACATCGACATCTCCAGCATTGATATGACCGATGTCATAGATCGTGCTCACATCGACATCTCCAGCATTGATATCACCGATGTCATAGATCGTGCTCACATCGACATCTCCAGCATTGATATCACCGATGTCATAGATCGTGCTCACATCGACATCTCCAGCATTGATATCACCGATGTCATAGATCGTGCTCACATCGACATCTCCAGCATTGATATATCACCGATGTCATAGATCGTGCTCACATCGACATCTCCAGCATTGATATCACCGATGTCATAGATCGTGCTCACATCGACATCTCCAGCATTGATATCACCGATGTCATAGATCGTGCTCACCTGAACACGGGTGAGATCGAAAGGACGCCGCCAGCTTTATGCCTGTGTGATGATCATCCTTTCGAATATTTACACAGTATAGAAGTAGAAGTAAAAGTACTCATAGCCAATCTAATACGTGTGAAGACTGTTTCTGAAATTATGAATTGATGATGTTACTATAGAAACAGGTATGTTGTTCCAGGTTGTAATGACTCGGTTTGAAAAATAGTCAACAATTAGTTTGCAAGCATGGAATTTGAAACTTCTAAATTTCATAAGTTTGGGTGCATGACCCCTGGTGACAATTTGTAGGTCGCAATGTAGGAGATACTGGTTAACATGATATATTTTCCATTTAGATATTGTTGAAGGAGCTTTGTGTACAGCAGTTTGAATGTCAGTTTGTGCAACTGTATCTTGTTAAATTAACGACCGATATTGGCAATACGTACCAACATTAATAATGTTAGTACCTATTGCCAATATCGGTCGTCGAAATAGTAGAAAACATCTACCTTAGTTTGACCACGTAAATCAAAGTTTCCCCTGATCCTAATGCTTACTGAATACCACGCATTAACCACGTTTACATAAAAAACTTGTCGAAAACAATGAAATATTCTCGGGAATTTTGAAAAGTATATGTGGTGAAAAGTTATACGACGTAACGCGATGCAATGCGATGTGGTGAAAAGTTATATGACGTGTAGCGCGATGTAATGCGATGTGGTGAAAAGTTATACGACTTAACGCGATGTAATGCGATGTGGTGAAAAGTTATATGACTTAACGCGATGCAATGCGATGTGGTGAAAAGTTAAATTTAAAACATAATATTTTTTTTAATTGCTGTCCCCCTACTTGGCAAAAAAAAAAAACGTTCACAAAGGAAGATCTGAGTAATATTGCACAACCTGAAATGCTTATCAGTGACCGTGATAAAATACCACCAGACATCATTATACCTCAAGAAGACGTTCTCAAACAACTCAGTAGTAAACCTAATAAAACACCAGAACCAGACAACGTACATCCCAAAATAGTGTATGAAAGAACTGGCAGAGGAGCTAGATGCCAATCACATTCATCTGCAATGCCTTACTGTAACAAGGAGTAGTTATCCAGAAGTATAGAAAAAAACCAACGTATCACACCAATATATAAAAAATGGCCTAAATGCCAACTTTAAGCTGGAAACTATTGACATTAATTGTGTAAACTAATAGAGACACTTATTAGGAATGTCATTTAGAAGTACAGGGTGTAATTAAGGATAACCAGTATGGATTTAGGAAAGGATTATCATGTGTAACAAATGTACTAGTGGTTGTTTAGCACAACTGAACCAAGGTTTAGTATTTCTATAGGCATGGAAAAGTGTGTGTGTGTGTGTGTGTGTGTGTGTGTGTGTGTGTGTGTGTTTGTTTGTTTGTTTGTTTGTTTGTTAGTTAGTTAGTTAGTTAGTTAGTTAGTTTGTTTGTGTCTGTCTGTCTGTCTGTCTGTCTGTCTGTCTGTCTGTCTGTCTGTCTGTCTGTCTGTCTGTCTGTCTGTCTGTGTGTGTGTCTGTCTATGTCTGTCTGTCTGTCTGTCTGTCTGTCTGTCTGTCTGTCTGTCTGTCTGTCTGTGTGTGTGTGCATCTGTGTCTCTGTGTGTGTGAGTGTGTGTGTGTGTGAGTGTGTGTGTGTGTGTGTGTGTGTGTGTGTGTGTGTGTGTGTGTGTGTGTGTGTGTGTGTGTGTGTGTGTGTGTAAACAACTGAAGTAAAAACCGATGTATTACGTTGGATGTCTAGCTGGCAAATTGTTAAAATCAAAGTGATCTTACCACCCGTGTGTGATTTGGGTAAGAAATGTCATTTTGGTTCAAAAACTCAAACTCAAACACTACAGGGCAGACCCGTCTGAAATTTGGTGGGAACATTCTTAGGAGTGTTTATATTAAGAATTGGGGTGGGGTGGGGGTGGGGGTGGGGGTGGGGGTGGGTGTTTCACGATTCATCTCGTTGCATGGACTGTTTCAAGTTTGTGCTATGAATGCCTGCATTTAATACTATTTGGTATGCACATTCATGTTACCAGGATGGATGGATGGATGGATGGATGCAACATACAAACTCATTGTCTTCCTTACACAACTCTATACTTTCCAACACACCATTTAATTGATACTGATTATATTGCAAGGCTAGTACTCTCTGCTGCTGTTGTTGTTGTTGTTGTTGTTGTTGTTTTCAGGGGGGGGGGGGGCTGTGATAATAGAACACAAACTGCTGCTACATTCTTTCCATCAGATTGATTGATTTGGAGTATTACTTTCACTCCACACAAATCATATCTTACAAACACAAATGAAATCACAAAATCAGTTAAATTAGCTAAATTAGTTTTATTTGAAACAAAATCAGTTAAATTAGCTAAATTAGTTTTATTTGAAACAAAATCAGTTAAATTAGCTAAATTAGTTTTATTTGAAACAAAATCAGTTAAATTAGCTAAATTAGTTTTATTTGAAAAAAAAAACATAGAGGAAATACATTAACTTGACTAACCTTTATCATAAGATTAAATTTAATATGATTTTATTAAGTAAAATCGATATGGAAAATAATTTGATACACAGTAAAATAAATACAGATAGGTCTAATGTAATTCATTACTGATGATTGCTATAGATAATAACATTACCATTCAGTGACAACATCTCATACATAAAGTTACTTTGCACAATTGTTTATAGTAACCGTAGGACACAAAGGTGAAATAGGATCTATGTGTGAGATATGTTTGCACAGGTCAGGTCACTACACCATGACCAATTTTAGGTCAGGTCATGTCACTTAGTCTTGTCACCTGTGTAAACGGTCTGTAAGGTCAGATCAGGTCATGTCACTTAGTCTTGTCACCTGTGTAAACGGTCTGTAAGGTCAGATCAGGTCATGTCACTTAGTCTTGTCACCTGTGTAAACGGTCTGTAAGGTCAGATCAGGTCATGTCACTTAGTCTTGTCACCTGTGTAAACGGTCTGTAAGGTCAGATCAGGTCATGTCACTTAGTCTTGTCACCTGTGTAAACGGTCTGTAAGGTCAGATCAGGTCATGTCACTTAGTCTTGTCACCTGTGTAAACGGTCTGTAAGGTCAGATCAGGTCATGTCACTTAGTCTTGTCACCTGTGTAAACGGTCTGTAAGGTCAGATCAGGTCATGTCACTTAGTCTTGTCACCTGTGTAAACGGTCTGTAAGGTCAGATCAGGTCATGTCATGTAATGAATGAATAACCTCTCTTTAATAGATTAGACCATGCCACTTAAGGTCTTGTCAGAAGAAGTTTAGCCAAGCATGTTGTGTGACCAGTTGACAAATTAGTGGCCAGGGGAAAGTCCATAATAGTTTGGGTCAGGTCATGGTTGGTAATGTCAAGAAAGTATGATCTATGTCAGGTCAGGTCAGGTCAGGTCATGGTTGGTAATGTCAAGAAAGTATGATCTATGTCAGGTCAGGTCAGGTCAGGTCATGGTTGGTAATGTCAAGAAAGTATGATCTATGTCAGGTCAGGTCACTTAAGGTCATGTTTGTCTAAGTTGAGTTTGCTCATGTATGGTCCGAGCCAACTATATATGTATGCTATAACACAAGTTGGTAGGATTTGAGGTCAATCTGGGTCCGGTCAAGTAATAGCAGATCATCTAGTCTTAGTCTTAGGTAAATCTGATGACACTAAGCTAGCTAAATCTGATGACACTAAGCTAGGTAAATCTGATGTCACTAAGCTAGCTAAATCTGATGTCATTATGCTAGGTAAATCTGATGTCATTATGCTAGGTAAATCTGATGTCATTATGCTAGGTAAATCTGATGACACTAAGCTAGGTAAATCTGATGTCACTAAGCTAAATCTGATGACACTAAGCTATGTAAATCTGATGTCACTAAGCTATGTAAATCTGATGACACTAAGCTAAATCTGATGACACTGCGACCGATTCAACTCGGTGCGGTTTTCACATTCAGTGAGATTTGCAGGCATAGTGGTCCATCTCAGGCATAGTGGTCCATCGTAGGCATAGTGGTCCATCATAGGCATAGCGGTCCATATCGCAGGCATAGTGGTCCATCGCAGGCATAGTGGTCCATATTGCAGGCATAGTGGTCCATATCGCAGGCATAGTGGTCCATCGCAGGCATAGTGGTCCATATCGCAGGCATAGTGGTCCATCGCAGGCATAGTGGTCCATATTGCAGGCATAGTGGTCCATCACAGGCTTAGTGGTCCATCGTAGGCATAGTGGTCCATCTTAGGCATAGCGGTCCATCATAGGCATAGTGGTCCATCGTAGGCATAGTGGTCCATCTTAGGCATAGCGGTCCATATCGCAGGCATAGTGGTCCATCGCAGGCATAGTGGTCCATCACAGGCATAGTGGTCCATATCATAGGCATAGTGGTCCATCGCAGGCATAGTGGTTCATCGCAGGCATAGTGGTCCATCGCAGGCATAGTGGTCCAACGCAGGCATAGTGGTCCATATCGCAGACATAGTGGTCCATCGCAAGCATAGTGGTCCATCGTAGGCATAGTGGTCCATATCATAGGCATAGTGGTCCATTGCAGGCATAGTGGTCCATCGCAGGCATAGTGGTCCATCGCAGGCATAGTGGTCCATCGCAGGCATAGTGGTCCATCACAGGCATAGCGGTCCATATCGCAGGCATAGTGGTCCATATCGTAGGCATAGTGGTCCATTGCAGGCATAGTGGTCCATCGCAGGCATAGTGGTCCATCGCAGGCATAGTGGTCCATCACAGGCATAGTGGTACATGTCAATATTTGTTTTTGTCCCTGTTTCTTACATCAGTTCTTTAATATTACTTGACGTAAGAATTCAAACATAACTATACGTATACATATACATATATTTAATATCTAGCTACCATACTAGTTACAGAACATGTCATATAAATGCTTGGCTGTTTCACAATTAATGCTTCACTTACATTGTACATGTATATTGCACTTTGGGGCAAAAGTGAACTTGAAGGTTTCGTAATGGTAATCTTCATAGATAGTTTATAAAAGAAGTTAATCTATATATCTACTCGTCAGTATGAAATTGTCAGAATGGATTAATACACTTTCTATTTTGGACACTACATGTTATTGACACTACAAATCACCACATCTCATCAGATTCCAGTTTCTATTATACACATTTTTAAAAATGTTTAACCCCAGGCTGAACCCCCCCCCCCCCAGGGGGGGGGGGGGCTACTCCCCTTATATGAGTATACGTAGCTGTGCCGCCCTTTGGGGTGTATTTTCTAGCCCTTTTGGTCTAAAATAGGGTGTGTTTTTTTCGAGTTGAGTCTAAAATGGGGCCCACTTTCCATTATTTTTTATTTTGCTTGTTCTAAAATGTGGTCCACTGTCCTTACCAAATCGTAATTGCCATTAATTGCCCCAAAATGTTGCCTCCTAAGGAAAATGTAGTTAGGTCTAAACTTTCATCTTTTAGAAACCTGTAATGGTCTAAAATGGGGTATTGATTTTTGGTCAAAGTGGGTCTAAAATGGGGCCTGGCCAGTACTGGCCACACACCCCTACCAGAGTTTGCCACGGGTACTGCCCCTGGGGCTGAGCCATGCTAGGTATAGGTGTTCATTCGCTGAATGATTATCCAGTTGCCTATCCAGCTCTGTTGTTATCTTTGCAATATACGCGATCATTTGGCTGTTGCTATGGGCGTGGTCATATTGCTAGACATATCTGCATACATTTTTGAATGTTTGTTCCCTTGTCTATGAATCCATGATGTTATCTTTGCAATATACATGATCATTTAGCTGTTGCTATGGGTGTGGTCTTGTTGCTATGTATATTTGCATTCATTTTTTAATTGTTTATTCATTTGCCTATTAATCCCTGTTGGTATCTTTGCAATATACGTGATCATTTGGCTGTTGCTATGGGCGTGGTCTTGTTGCTAGGCACATTTACATACATTTTCGAATGTTTATTCACTTGTCTTAGAATCCCTGTCGTTATCTTTGTGAAATACACCCCCGTTTGGCTGTTGCCATGGGCGTGGTCATGGTTGCTAGGCATGTTTGCAAACATTTTTTAATGTTTACTCACCTACCAGGTGATGTTGTTATTTAACCAAAATATACTGTCATTTGGTTGTTGCTAAGGGCGTGGTCATGGTTGCTAGGCATATTTGCATACATTTTTTAATGTTTACTCACTTACCTACCAGGTGATGTTGTTATTTAACCAAAATATATTGCCATATAGTCATTGCTAAGGGTGTGGTCACAGTTGCTAGGGCCTATTTTGTCAAAATATTTGAAGAACATCTGCAGAATAACACTTCTAGAAACATCTCACCCAGTTTCAGTCTCATTGACCAAGTACATTTTGAGATGTGATTTTTTGACCAAAATTCACATTTTACAACTAATTTGCATCTCACTTATGAAATCATTATATGCTTAATATTTCTTCATCTATACACCCTAAGATGCATCCATCCCTGTTAAATTTTAGCCCAATCTGCTCAGTAGTTTTGGAATTAAAGATTTTTAGCCCTAATTTGCATATCAGTGATGGAGAATCATGTCGTGAACAATTCTTAGTAAAAACACTGTGAATAATGTTCCCACCAAATTTCGCACCAATCTACACAGTAATGTTTGAGTTTAAGTTTTTTGGCAAAAAATCACATCTATTGACCCAAATCACACACCAGTGGAAAGATCATTTTGATTTGAAAATTTCCCAACTAGACACCCACAGTAATACACACACCAAATATCATGGCAATCGGTCCAGTGGTTTTACACTTTAATTTGTTTACACACACACACACACACACACACACACACACACACACACACACAGACACACACAGACACACACACACACATACATACACACACATACACACATCCACACAGACAGACAGACAGACAGACAGCCAGACAGACAGGCAGACAGACAGACAGACAGACACTTTGCCATGCCTATAGCACTAATGAACCTTACCAGTTCAGTTGTGCTAAAAATATTAAACCTATGTAGTTGTTTTTACATGTTGGTGCCCCCCCCCCACAGTACCCCCCCCCCCCATGAGGTGTACACATTCTAGTTTCAAGCTCTTCCCCTACCTCTTACTGTCAATCAAACTATATTTCAAAAATATTTCAACCCTATGTAGTTGCTTTTTACCGTGATGTTGGTGCTGTCTTGTAAAGCTTGGAAATTATTGTCTGAAAGTGTCCGAATAGTCTCAAAATTGACTTTTCAGAGTAAAAAAACTCCAGGGCTTCTAGGGGAGACCCCGTAGAGATGTACATATTCCCTTCTCAAGCTCTCCCCCTACCTTTCACTGTCAAGATGCTATTAAACTCCTTTTGGAATATATTTACCCTGTGTAGTCAATAATTATAATTATGATAGTGCTATCCCGGGATCTTGTAAAGTATTTGTGAGACAATCAAGCAGTTCACACTGAGTCACGATAAAAACATACCTGTCGTGAATATTATATGGGGGGGGGGTGTCATCATGTTTTAGAATTAAGTGATGGGGGGGTGGTCACCTGTTTTTGGTTTTACAGATGGGGGGGGGGGGGTCAGTGACTTTTTGTGGGCCCGATGGAAGAATCACCAGACCCCCCGGCTGGAGAAACTGACCGGTCCCTTACTTTGTAATCTGGCAATACATGACTCAGTCCAAAGATCACACCACTTATATTTCGTTATCCTCGTGGCGACAAGGTGTAACATTTGTAAACACGCAGTTTCTTTTCGCGACAGTCATTCACCTGGACTAAACCACTTTTTATAGGTCCATCTTTTCCAACAAATCGCTTTCACGCCAGCTAAGAACAGTTACTCGTTCCATTATTAGCGCTGTAGTCGTTATCTATTGACAGTTTTAAAGCAACATTGAATGAATGGTTTACATATTAAGGTATTAGCAGAGCAATGTACACATAACACTACCAAAGTGCGTCATTGAACCTACCCTACAAATAGCTGAATTACTGAGATGGTTGAACCTAAGTGTCAGTGAAGCTGATTTCGATTGTGTTGCCGCGTCTTTCGACAAAATGGCGACTGAAGCAGAGAGTACATTAGAAGTGTATGGGTTGCGCACGACGGGACAAGATGCCGAGTCTATACCAATACCAGGATATATCGGTATGGTGCAAGCCGTTATTCCGTGTCAACTACAACTTTTGAATGAAATCCCTGACAACTTCAGTTATTTTGGGCAATTTATTGATAAGGTGTTCTATAGTCGATCGGACCTGGCAATAATCTTTGGTTTCGCTGTGTTCTGGACACTCCTACGATATGCCATTACGTACATATTTTTGCAGGTAAGCCTCTAAACCCGTACCTACATCGCTATGTCTTTGTTGTTTCTATGGACGACATATACTAGTTTATAAATTACACCCACGGGTCACAATTTTGTTGAACACAACGTGAAGTTGTTTGTTAACTTGTACGTCTGACACACAGTGACACTGTGATAAACTACACCGCGTACCGAGTAAGTTTGTAGACTTCGATTCCAAACAGGTCATGTTATAAACTATGCATATTTAGTTTGACAATGGTTTGCAGTGATCGAGATTGTCTGACAATCTTCTCATCAGCTGACACATGTGACACGTAAAGCCATTGTCGCACGATGATTCTACAATTTCTAGAAAAGTTATTATTCTAGAGGACGGTACGTACGGTATATGCAGTAACACCCAGCATATGCCCCTCCCCCCTCCCCCCTTTAGAATCAACGGCGAGGTAAAGTTTAATCGTAAAACACAAGTAGAGACCAGCTAAGACCATCTTGGAGAGATCTATGCTAGAGTATTATAGACACATTTATTTATAATTGAAATAATTAACTGGTCTGTGGTCATCAACGCTGTAAATGGAATGTGATTGTATGAATGGTGTATGTAAATACAGACTATTGTGTGTGTACCGGACGAACTAACAGAACAATGAATCACAGCAGGTTTTGACATGCATGTTCTGTTGCTGACATGACATCAGCATGACCCCATATAACATATATTACACAGCTTGTTGACTAAAGATTATGAAGGAAAGTGAAGAGTAAAACTAGATTCGGAATCATATTGAGGATGGCATGCAACTCACTCCAAAGAATTTGAATCCTGTTATTCAAGAAACATGTGGTATCATTGTCAGAATGCTTAAACTTAAAGTAGCAAAAACTGAGTTTATAAACTTTTTATTAAGTTGAGGGAAAAAATTTTGTCCCCTTAAAGTGTGTGTTTGTGATTCACTATATTATGAATAACAGGGGTAGGTAACAAATATTAGTCTAGAGCACGATCGATATAGTGACAAGTACAAATATAAAAGTTGCGGGAAAATTCTACATAGTACCTGGTACAAGTCGTTTAGTTACAAGTAAAGTCTATATTGCGACGAGCACAAAGTCCTGATTTTCCCACCGTCCATTGCGTATTCAACATGGCGGCAAGTAACATCGACAATCCTGATGGTAAGAATCAATCGATTTCTACTACTAAAAATCGAAAATACATATTCCTATCGCGTGCGTTCTGGGAAGAATTGGTTGGAGGAACAACAGGGAAAATTTCATTGATCGATTCCACCGTTTATGGGAGGAGTTAGCGAAAAACTTTTTCTACCGACGGATGTCCTATTCTAAACACACGTCCCTATACGAATGCATGTACAATATTGACAGTAGTACTATATTTTATGTAGACAGAATAACAAACCCATATGTTGCCTGCAAATTCTATGTAAAAAGTAAAGCATACAATATTTACAGCCAGCCAGCTAACAAACCCCACAGTACGCTGATAGAAGATCAGTGGTTCAATATACGTATGTACATGCATTCGTATAGGGACGTGTGTTTTAGAATGGGACATCCGTCGGTAGAAAAAGGTTTTCGCTAACTCCTTTTCGTGACTGTAAACCAATGATATAGACATATACACAGCCTAGCTTGACTGTAAACCAGTGATATAGACATATACACAGCCTAGCTTGACTGTAAACCAATGATATAAACATATACACAGCCTAGCTTGACTGTAAACCAATGATATAGACATATACACAGCCTAGCTTGACTGTAAACCAATGATATAAACATATACACAGCCTAGCTTGACTGTAAACCAATGATATAGACATATACACAGCCTAGCTTGACTGTAAACCAGTGATATAAACATATACACAGCCTAGCTTGACTGTAAACCAATGATATAAACATATACACAGCCTAGCTTGACTGTAAACCAATGATATAAACATATACACAGCCTAGCTTGACTGTAAACCAATGATATAAACATATACACAGCCTAGCTTGACTGTAAACCAATGATATAAACATATACACAGCCTAGCTTGACTGTAAACCAATGATATAGACATATACACAGCCTAGCTTGACTGTAAACCAATGATATAAACATATACACAGCCTAGCTTGACTGTAAACCAATGATATAAACATATACACAGCCTTGATGCTTTTTTAGCACAACTGAACTGAAGGTTCAGTAGTGCTATAGGCATGGCAAAGTGTCTGTCTGTCTGTCTGTCTGTCTGTCTGTCTGTCTGTCTGTCTGTGTCTGTCTGTCTGTCTGTCTGTCTGTCTGTCTGTGTGTGTGTGTGTGTGTGTGTGTGTGTGTGTGTGCGTGTGTGTGTGTGTGTGTAAACAACTTGAAGTAAAAAACTGCTGGACCGATTGCTTTGATATTTGGTGGTCATGTTACTTCTGGTGTCAAGTTGGGAAATTTTTCAAATGAAAAAGATTGCATCAGAGATGTGGGTTTGGATCAAAAATATGATTTTTGGTCAAAAACCTTAAACTCCAAAACTCCTGGGCAGATTGGCATGAAATTTAGTGGGAACATTCTTAGATGTAAGTCAATTAAGATTTTTTCATGACATGGTGATTCCCTTAGCAATATGCAAATTAGGGCTAAAAATGTGTCTTTTTGGTCAAAAACCTATAATTCCAAAACTACTCAACAGATTGGGCTGAAATTGAAGAGGGATGCGTCTGTGGGTGTATAGATGAAGAAAGATTAAGCATATAATGATCTCATTAGTAATATGCAAATTAAGTGTAAAATGTGAATTTTGCTCAAAAATTTATATCCCAAAAAGTACTTGGTCAATGAGAATGAAACTTGGTGAGATGTTTCTAGAAGTGCTATTCTGCAGAATTTCTTCAAAATATTTTGACACAAGTGGCTCTAGCAACCATGACCACACCCTTAGCAACAACTGAATGGCAGTATATTTTGGTCAAATAACAAAATCTGGTAGGCAAGTGAGTAAACATTCAAAAAATGAATGCAAATATCCCTAGAAGCCATGACCATGCCCATAGCAACAGTCAAATGATGGTGTATTTCACAAAGATAACAAGGATTAATAGATAATTGAATATACATTCAAAAAATGTATGTAAATTTGCCTAGCAACAAGGCCACACCCATAGCAACTAGCAGATAATCTCATATATTGCAAAGATAACAGGAATTGAAAGACAAATGAATAAACATTCCAAAAATGTATGCAAATGTGCCTAGCAACAAGACCACATGCTCATAGCACCAGCCAAATGACCACATATATTGCGATAACAACAGGAATTAATAGACAGTTGAATAAACATTCAAAAAATGGATGTAAATTTGCCTAGCAACAAGGCCACGCCCATAGCAACAGTCAAATAATTACATAGATTGGAAAGATAATATCAGGAATTCATACACAAGTGAACAAAAACATTAAAACATGTATGCAAATATATCTAGCAACATGACCATGCCCATAGCAACAGCCAAATGGTTGCGTATATCACAAAGATAGCAACATGGTTTGATAGGCAACTGGATAGTCATTCAGCAAATGAACACCTATTGTTAGCATGGACTAGCATATGGATAAACATTCAGGGTTCTGCCAAGCTTGAGAGTAGTCCCGATCGCTTGTCAATATTCATGCTAATTTGCATATTTGATATTCATGAATAAATTAATGGCACACTCAAAGTACATGGTGAATGAAAAAGTTAAAACCAAGTTTTCTTTCTCGACAGATTTATAACTCAATCTTTGCGCATCGATTTTTTTGAATGACAGTTTTTGATTAGTTTTCTCAGAAAAGCTAAAATTGTTTCAAACTAAATATCAAAAGACGAGTACAGTTTCAAAACTCTAAAAAGTTGTGTAGAATACCCACACACATGCATCTGCGAAATCTTGTGAACGTGAGACCTTGTGCATGATAGTTTGTGACGTCACCATCTGCCATTTTGGAAATTACATGTTTTTATAGTGGTGGTATGTACGATGTCAAACTACTAACTAAAAGTATTTTCAGAGTTAAATTGAACAGAAAACTAAATGATCGGACATATCAAAACTTTATTAAAAGGTATATGAGGCTGTTATAATATTTTGATGACATTGAAGAATGCTAGTCAAAAGTCTGCAGCATCTCGTTTGCCCTGTAATTCACACGTACTGTACACATGCAGATATCAATGTATAGCGTCAGCTGTTGTCAGTTCACACTTCGTCTCAGGAGTTAGACTGTCAATCACTTTAAAGTAGGCGTG
>NC_135567.1:1373108-1413108 GCF_964340395.1 Glandiceps talaboti | reverse complement strand
CATTATCTATCCACGTGATTGGTTACTTATTAACAGACGGGTTATACATGACGGCCATTACGGCAAAGCCCCTTCCATTCATGGGCGACGAGATAATCAAAGATAGTCTAAGACCACATCAGCAGACGGTCCATGCTGAAAACTTCACTCAGATAAATTCAAATCATCATGTCACCATTTCATTCTCACTAAAACTTCAACTTTCTTTTGAGCTTTGCTACTACTACTAGATTGAATGCATTACGTGAATTTACCATTCACCAGCTGCATGCTCTCAGGGGTTGCGTGAGCGTGGTTTACACACGGAATGTTTTAGGCATCGTTCAAGAATAAACGAATCTGTAGGTGTATACCAAGTTAACAGTTCTCATCAGCATAAAATTTTATCAAACACCATTACAACTGTGTCTCTGTCAAGTTGAAAGTTAAAGCTGTCATTCATGTTATGGAATTTAGTTACTGCAGCAGTGCTGTACCGAGAGTGTACTGTACTCCAACTCCGAGAAGAACCGGAAGGGCCCGGGCTGGAGAGCAGATTTCCAGAGAGTGATTACCATGGGAAATTGAAAGTACAGAAAGATAACATTAAATCGCTATACAGAATATTGTTGCATATAAATGTTTTGTTGTGACATTTTGGAAGTACAAGCTGTGTATACGATGAACGGAAGAATGACGTGTACAGTGTACATGTATTCCGTGTACATTTGATATACATGATGTAGTGTGGATGCAAATTTGGAAAAGACGCACAGATTTTGACGCTAATTTTGGCGAGAACACGTCCCACACGACTGCGACCTCGGACGCCCCCCGGCCCGGGAAGGTGTTGGAGTCAGGGTGTCACAGTTTCATTCAAAACTTAGTAGCCCAATTGGGCTACCACTCACATAATTTGGTAGCCCAGAGACAAACATTGGTAGTCTGTGGACGTGGGACTACCGTGAATTTCGAGCCCTGATACTTACGTACATACATACATACATGTACATACATACATGTACATACATACATACATACATACATGTACATACATACATACATACATACATACATACATGTACATACATACGTACGTACGTACGTACGTGCGTGCGTGCGTGCGTGCGTGCGTGTGTGCGTGCGTGCGTGCGTGCGTGCGTGCGTGCGTGCGTGCGTGTATGCATGCATGCATACATACATACATACATACATACATACATACATACATACATACATACACACACACACACACACACACACACACACACACACACATACACACATACATACATACATACATACTTGTACTCCGGTGTGGGCGTTAAATGTCGACTGACAGTTACAAATGAGGCTATTGACCAATCAGCGAAAAGCATGAAGACCGGTGTAATTGCTGAGTAGCAAATTGACCTAATATCTTTGGCGGGAGTGTATTTTCTGTGTATGAGAACAAATTAATGCCATCCTGGGAAGAGTGATTAGATGCAGACAATCATAACAAAAACATGGCCCCTGAATGTGTGTGACCAGGAAGAACGATTAGACACAGACAATCATAACAACAACATGACCCCTGAATGTTACTGAACTGATAAGACTTGGTTCACTCGCTAATAAATGTAAACATGACCGCAGAGGGTATTTAGAAGGTGAAACGAAACCACGGTTTCTTACTTGTCTGTGACAAAACACATGTAAGTCTAAATAGTATCATGACAGGGAGAAACGGTTTGCTGTTATGACATCTGAGGACATAGATCAGAAATTTAAGGCAAATGTACCGAAAAATACACAGAAAATTACTACTTGGGCATGCAAAGTTTGGAATAGTTGGGCCGAGGAGAGGAATGAAAACGGACTGGACTGTCATATACCCTTTGTCAACGAGTTACCGAAAATTACAGACAAAGAGCTGACCAAATGGCTCATACAGTTTGTGGTCGAGGCAAGAATAACGGACGGTTTACCTTACCCAGGGGAAACATTAACTCAACTCTGTACACTATATTTCTTCGTAATACACGACATTTCCAAAGTTTGAATGGTGTATTTTATTTAAATGTACTTTAAACCCGTCTTTCCTCATGATCCAGAGATAGATCCTAGTAGCATCTCCTTACAAAATAGAACACGTGAAACCAATGGGGAGCAGACGATCAATGTGTGTCTGAACATTATGTACAAAACAAAAAAGTCGCAATAATTGAAGACTGTATTGTGTGTTGATGACGGACTTATGACATATCAAGTATTATTGGATGTTAGCTTTATGTACACTATATTGCTTGGTAATACACAACATTTCAAAAGTTTGAATGGTGTATTTTATTTGCACGTATATTTGTAATTAAGTTTCTTTATGCTAGTCTTGTTGAATAGAGACAGATAAACAATTTCTCTGAAAGTTGCATCTTTGATGTCAGTAGCCATGTTTTGTTTTATCAGTGGCGACTAAATGTCATATCATTAACATAAGGGATATGATTGTATTGAGTAGTTCGTAGTATGAATATCGTGTATAATAATCATGATAATAGCAAGTACACAGTGGTACGAAATACACTGTCCATTGGAATCTCATTTTCCCAGACACTTGTGGGGTGGTCTCGTAGGCAGAGCCCTCAGTGGTGAAAGTCTGGGTAGCCGAGACTAAGCTTGACAATACCTAGACTCTCTCACAGTCCTCGGAACTTCGCTTTACTAAAATTGACGCTAAATGAATTATTTTGTATGTACCGATACCATCTACATAACGTACTCCATCGTACTCGAACAACCTTGTACTGTGCGCCCTCATCGATCACATAGAGTTATATGTTTGCTGACGTGTGACTGCGACGCTCCGTATTTTCGCGAAGTCCGAGTCGGGGCTTCGCGATAACACGGAGCGTCGCAGTCACACGTCAACGAATGGTTATCTCTATCATGGTCGATGAGGGTGCACAGTACAAGGATATTCGAGTACGGTTAATTAGCTGGCATCGGTACATGCAAAATAATTCGTTTAGCTTTAATTTTAGTAAAGCGAAGCTCCGAGGACTGTGAGAGAGTCTAGACAATACCATAGAATCTATAGTGACCTGGCCATGAGGAGGTTTTAATATATGCAACTATCTGACCTTTGGTCATTATAACATTCTGGCTAGTTACTGTATCCATGGTGAATGGTGTGTCCATCAGTCTTTATTGTGTAAATTATGTCTGATAAAAATAACTTGACCTCTTCTGTACTTTTTGCAACTTTAACCCACATTGTGTATGACTACAACAGTTCCCTCTCAAACTACCAATATTCCTATTATGTATACAGAGTTAGGGCTAGGATTTTTAAACCAATAGCCACAATCTTCATTGGTGGCAAAAAATACACATCTTTTTTTTAGCCACAGAGGCAGCTTATCAGCCACACAGTCTACATTTGCTATGTGAATAGAAACAAGATTGGCATGAACACACAGTATGACTACAGTTTGTAACAAGTAGTTTTACTTCAGTATACATGAATATTTCAACTTACAGCTCATATTTATTTGTCATTAGTAGTGTTTTGTTTTGTTTTGGATGTATGCTTCACTGGGGACGCATCATAAACAGGGGACATATGGAGCTTACTGTTATCAAATGTTTGGCTATCGTTGCTTTGAAGTTGTGGAACATGACATTGAGTCACAGTTCACAGTTGTAATTATGAGCTAAATCTCTTAGTGCAGTGTGACCTATAAATTTGAATATGACCCAACATATGGAAAAACTATAAACAGTTTCATGTGCCCCAAGGAGACGTGGAGAGTATGCCTGGGTAGTTTAGAAACTACGTGCTATTATTATCTCTCGACGTGATTGGTTACTTATTAAGCCACTAATTAGGGTTAGCATCAATACCATTTACACGAAGCATCTTCCATTCATGGGCAAAGCGATGATCAAGTAGGCCACATTGGCTGACGGTCTATGCTGAAAACTTCACTCAGATAAATTCATACCGCCACGTCACTATTTCATTCTTACTAAAACTTCAACTTTCTTTTTGAGCATCACTACTAGAACGAATGCATTACGTGAATTTAACGTTCACTACATGTTCTCAGGGAGTTGGGTGAACATGGTTCACATGTAAATGTGAAGGCATTGCAGGATTCACATCGTTCAAGAATAAACAAATCTCTAGGTGTATACCAAGTTAACAGTTTTTTCAGCGACATAAAATTTTATCAAACACAATTATAACTGTGTCTCTGTCAAGGTGAAAGTTAAAGCTGTCGTTCATATCATGGAAGTTGGAAATGCAGTTTGTATACTGCCCAACTCCGAGAAGGGCCGAGCGCATATTTCCAGAGAGTGGTTATCATGGGAAATCGAAAGCCCAGAAAGATAACATTAAACCACTGTATAGAATATTGTTGCATATAAATGTTTTGCTATAACATTTTGGAAGTACAAGGTGTGTATGTGTATACGATGTGTGGAAGAATGACGTGGACAAAGTGCATGTAAACATTGTAATGTATTTTGTGTACATCAGAAATACATGTAGTGCGTATGCAAATTTGGTACTGGGATTTTGACGCTAATTTTGGGGAGAACGCGTCCCAGGGAACGCATCATTAAAAAGTTACCATTGGAATGATATGATCACGAATAGGGCAGCCATGGGCGAGGCACCCAAAACTTTCATTGACAACAGCAAATTATTCAATCGCCACTGTTGCGACAACATTATCATTTTTTTCGCCAATTAGGAATTTTATTTGCATTTTGTGACTGTGGCGAGTGCTAGCGCTAACTCTGGATATGACAGGACTACAAACAAACAAACAAATAAGTCATGTAACAATATTTTGTGACTGTGGCGAGTGCTAGCGCTAACTCTGGATATGACAGGACTACAAACAAACAAACAAATAAGTCATGTAACAATATTTTGTGACTGTGGCGAGTGCTAGCGCTAACTCTGGATATGACAGGACTACAAACAAACAAACAAATAAGTCATGTAACAATATTTTCTTGCATTTCTTGTTGCAGCCATTTTTTAGTCGGCTAGGACTAAGTTCAAAGAATGAGAAAAAGGCACCAGAGTCAAGTTGGAAGACAGTCTGGTATTTGTGTTCATGGCTATATACCTATGATGTATTATTCAACAGAGACTACAAAATATTCCACAACCCAGGCTCTGTATTTGAAGGTAAGTTATAAGTAATGACAGACTACCATCATATGATATATAGAACCCTACAGAGGTTCTGTTAACGTGTTATTTGTGCATATTTCATGCCATATTACAGTTCTCATCTTAACTTCGAAGTTGTAGATTTAGTCAGTTCTGATTGTAACTTTTTTCTAAATCTCTATGTGCACTGTGACCTGTGAAATTTGAATATGACCCATCGTATGCATAACATTTTAACAGTTTCGTGTGCCCCATGACCACTTCCTGATGTGGAGAGCGCATCTTGGGTAGTTTAGAAACCATGCGATATTATCATTACTTATCCATGTGATTGGTTGGTTACTTATTGACAGATGTCGTTAGAAAGGGTTTCCTTCGATAGCACGGCCATTACGGCGGAGCATCTTCCCGCAGTGAAGCGATGATCAAATAGACCACATTGGTGGACAGTCTATGCTGAAAACTTCACGTAGATAAACTACCACATTACCATTTCATTCTCATTAAAACTTAAAATTTTTCTTTTTGAACTTCGTTACCAGATCAAACGTATCACATGAATTTACCGTTCACTAAACCATGCTCTTTTTGTATACAGTGTGTGTGAGAATGACGTGTGTTCATGTACATGCATCTAAACTAATTGTATACAGTGTGTGTGAGAATGACGTGTGTTCATGTACATGCATCTAAACATTTGTAACATATTCAGTGTACATCCAAAATACATGTAGTGTGCATGCAAGTTTGGAAAATACACACTGTAATGGGATTTTGATGCTAATTTTGGTAGGAATGCATCCCAGGGACGCATCAGAAAAAAGTGACCACAACCTCTGCCCTATCATGTGATATATAGAATCCTATGATGTGTGAGTATAGAATCCCATGATGTGAGTATAGAATCCCATGATGTGTGAGTATAGAATCCTATGATGTGTGAGTATAGAATCCCATGATGTGAATATAGAATCCCATGATATGTGAGTATAGAATCCCATGATGTGAATATAGAATCCCATGATGTGTGAGTATAGAATCCCATGATGTGTGAGTATAGAATCCCATGATGTGTGGGTATAGAATCCCATGATGTGAATATAGAATCCCATGATGTGAGTATAGAATCCCATGATGTGAGTATAGAATCCCATGATGTGAGTATAGAATCCCATGTGAGTATAGAATCCCATGATGTGTGTATAGAATCCCATGATGTGAGTATAGAATCCCATGATGTGTGAGTATAGAATCCCATGATGTGTGAGTATAGAATCCCATGATGTGAGTATAGAATCCCATGATGTGAGTATAGAATCCCATGTGAATATAGAATCCCATGATGTGAGTATAGAATCCCATGATGTGAGTATAAAATCCCATGATGTGTGAGTATAGAATCCCATGATGTGAATATAGAATCCCATGATGTGAATATAGAATCCCATGATGTGTGAGTATAGAATCCCATGATGTGTGAGTATAGAATCCTATGATGTGTGAATATAGAATCCCATGTGAGTATAGAATCCCATGATGTGAGTATACATGTAGAATCCCATGATGTGAGTATAGAATCCCATGATGTGTGAGTATAGAATCCCATGATGTGTGAGTATAGAATCCCATGATGTGTGAGTATAGAATCCCATGATGTGTGAGTATAGAATCCCATGATGTGTGAGTATAGAATCCTATGATGTGTGAGTATAGAATCCCATGATGTGAGTATAGAATCCCATGATGTGTGAGTATAGAATCCCATGTGTGAGTATAGAATCCCATGATGTGAGTATAGAATCCCATGATGTGTGTATAGAATCCCATGATGTGAGTATAGAATCCCATGATGTGTGAGTATAGAATCCCATGATGTGTGAGTATAGAATCCCATGATGTGAGTATAGAATCCCATGATGTGAGTATAGAATCCCATGATGTGTGAGTATAGAATCCCATGATGTGTGAGTATAGAATCCCATGATGTGTGAGTATAGAATCCCATGATGTGAGTATAGAATCCCATGATGTGAGTATAGAATCCCATGATGTGAGTATAGAATCCCATGATGTGTGAGTATAGAATCCCATGATGTGTGAGTATAGAATCCCATGATGTGAGTATAGAATCCCATGATGTGAGTATAGAATCCCATGATGTGAGTATAGAATCCCATGATGTGAGTATAGAATCCCATGATGTGTGAGTATAGAATCCCATGATGTGAGTATAGAATCCCATGATGTGAGAATAGAATCCCATGATGTGTGAGTATAGAATCCCATGATGTGAGTATAGAATCCTATGATGTGAGTATAGAATCCTATGATGTGAGTATAGAATCCCATGATGTGAATATAGAATCCCATGATGTGTGAGTATAGAATCCCATGATGTGTGAGTATAGAATCCTATGATGTGTAAATATAGAATCCCATGTGAGTATAGAATCCCATGATGTGAGTATACATGTAGAATCCCATGATGTGAGTATAGAATCCCATGATGTGTGAGTATAGAATCCCATGATGTGTGAGTATAGAATCCCATGATGTGTGAGTATAGAATCCCATGATGTGTGAGTATAGAATCCCATGATGTGTGAGTATAGAATCCTATGATGTGTGAGTATAGAATCCCATGATGTGAGTATAGAATCCCATGATGTGTGAGTATAGAATCCCATGTGTGAGTATAGAATCCCATGATGTGTGAGTATAGAATCCCATGTGTGAGTATAGAATCCCATGATGTGAGTATAGAATCCCATGATGTGTGTATAGAATCCCATGATGTGAGTATAGAATCCCATGATGTGTGAGTATACAATCCCATGATGTGTGAGTATAGAATCCCATGATGTGAGTATAGAATCCCATGATGTGAGTATAGAATCCCATGATGTGTGAGTATAGAATCCCATGTGTGAGTATAGAATCCCATGATGTGAGTATAGAATCCCATGATGTGAGTATAGAATCCCATGATGTGAGTATAGAATCCCATGTGTGAGTATAGAATCCCATGATGTGTGAGTATAGAATCCCATGATGTGAGTATAGAATCCCATGATGTGAGTATAGAATCCCATGATGTGAGTATAGAATCCCATGATGTGTGAGTATAGAATCCCATGATGTGTGAGTATAGAATCCCATGATGTGAGTATAGAATCCCATGATGTGAGTATAGAATCCCATGTGAATATAGAATCCCATGATGTGAGTATAGAATCCCATGATGTGAGTATAAAATCCCATGATGTGTGAGTATAGAATCCCATGATGTGAATATAGAATCCCATGATGTTAATATAGAATCCCATGATGTGTGAGTATAGAATCCCATGATGTGTGAGTATAGAATCCTATGATGTGTGAATATAGAATCCCATGTGAGTATAGAATCCCATGATGTGAGTATACATGTAGAATCCCATGATGTGAGTATAGAATCCCATGATGTGTGAGTATAGAATCCCATGATGTGTGAGTATAGAATCCCATGATGTGTGAGTATAGAATCCCATGATGTGTGAGTATAGAATCCCATGATGTGTGAGTATAGAATCCTATGATGTGTGAGTATAGAATCCCATGATGTGAGTATAGAGTCCCATGATGTGTGAGTATAGAATCCCATGTGTGAGTATAGAATCCCATGATGTGAGTATAGAATCCCATGATGTGTGTATAGAATCCCATGTGAGTATAGAATCCCATGATGTGTGAGTATAGAATCCCATGATGTGTGAGTATAGAATCCCATGATGTGAGTATAGAATCCCATGATGTGAGTATAGAATCCCATGATGTGTGAGTATAGAATCCCATGATGTGTGAGTATAGAATCCCATGATGTGTGAGTATAGAATCCCATGATGTGAGTATAGAATCCCATGATGTGAGTATAGAATCCCATGATGTGAGTATAGAATCCCATGATGTGTGAGTATAGAATCCCATGATGTGTGAGTATAGAATCCCATGATGTGAGTATAGAATCCCATGATGTGAGTATAGAATCCCATGATGTGAGTATAGAATCCCATGATGTGAGTATAGAATCCCATGATGTGTGAGTATAGAATCCCATGATGTGTGAGTATAGAATCCCATGATGTGAGAATAGAATCCCATGATGTGTGAGTATAGAATCCCATGATGTGAGTATAGAATCCTATGATGTGAGTATAGAATCCTATGATGTGAGTATAGAATCCCATGATGTGAATATAGAATCCCATGATGTGTGAGTATAGAATCCCATGATGTGTGAGTATAGAATCCTATGATGTGTAAATATAGAATCCCATGTGAGTATAGAATCCCATGATGTGAGTATACATGTAGAATCCCATGATGTGAGTATAGAATCCCATGATGTGTGAGTATAGAATCCCATGATGTGTGAGTATAGAATCCCATGATGTGTGAGTATAGAATCCCATGATGTGTGAGTATAGAATCCCATGATGTGTGAGTATAGAATCCTATGATGTGTGAGTATAGAATCCCATGATGTGAGTATAGAATCCCATGATGTGTGAGTATAGAATCCCATGTGTGAGTATAGAATCCCATGATGTGTGAGTATAGAATCCCATGTGTGAGTATAGAATCCCATGATGTGAGTATAGAATCCCATGATGTGTGTATAGAATCCCATGTGAGTATAGAATCCCATGATGTGTGAGTATACAATCCCATGATGTGAGTATAGAATCCCATGATGTGAGTATAGAATCCCATGATGTGTGAGTATAGAATCCCATGATGTGAGTATAGAATCCCATGATGTGAGTATAGAATCCCATGATGTGAGTATAGAATCCCATGATGTGAGTATAGAATCCCATGATGTGAGTATAGAATCCCATGATGTGTGAGTATAGAATCCCATGATGTGTGAGTATAGAATCCCATGATGTGAGTATAGAATCCCATGATGTGTGAGTATAGAATCCCATGATGTGTGAGTATAGAATCCCATGATGTGAGTATAGAATCCTATGATGTGAGTATAGAATCCTATGATGTGAGTATAGAATCCCATGATGTGAGTATAGAATCCCATGATGTAAGTATAGAATCCTATGATGTGAGTATAGAATCCCATGATGTGTGAGTATAGAATCCCATGATGTGTGAGTATAGAATCCCATGATGTGAGTATAGAATCCCATGATGTGAGTATAGAATCCTATGATGTGAGTATAGAATCCCATGATGTGTGAGTATAGAATCACATGATGTGAGTATAGAATCCTATGTGTGAGTATAGAATCCCATGATGTGTGAGTATAGAATCCCATGATGTGTAAGTATAGAATCCCATGATGTGAGTATAGAATCCCATGATGTGTGAGTATAGAATCCCATGATGTGTGAGTATAGAATCCCATGATGTGTGAGTATAGAATCCCATGATGTGAGTATAGAATCCCATGATGTGTGAGTATAGAATCCCATGATGTGTGAGTATAGAATCCTATGATGTGTGAGTATAGAATCCTATGATGTGTGAGTATAGAATCCTATGATGTGTGAGTATAGAATCCCATGATGTGAGTATAGAATCCCATGATGTGAGTATAGAACCCCATGATGTGTGAGTATAGAATTCCATGATGTGAGTATAGAATCCTATGATGTGTGAGTATAGAATCCCATGATGTGTGAGTATACATGTAGAATCCCATGTGTGAGTATAGAATCCTATGTGTGAGTATAGAATTCCATGATGTGAGTATAGAATCCTATGATGTGTGAGTATAGAATCCCATGATGTGTGAGTATACATGTAGAATCCCATGATGAGTATAGAATCCTATGTGTGAGTATAGAATTCCATGATGTGAGTATAGAATCCTATGATGTGTGAGTATAGAATTCCATGATGTGTGTATAGAATCCCATGATGTGTGAGTATAGACTCCTATGATGTGAGTATAGAATCCCATGATGTGTGAGTATACATGTAGAATCCCATGATGTGAGTATAGAATCCCATGATGTGAGTATAGAATCCCATGATGTGAATATAGAATCCCATGATGTGAGTATAGAATCCCATGATGTGAGTATAGAATCCCATGATGTGTGAGTATAGAATCCCATGATGTGAGTATAGAATCCCTTGATGTGTGTATAGAATCCCATGATGTGAGTATAGAATCCCATGATGTGAGTATAGAATCCCATGATGTGAGTATAGAATCCCATGATGTGAGTATAGAATCCCATGATGTGAATATAGAATCCCATGATGTGAGTATAGAATCCCATGATGTGTGAGTATAGAATCCCATGATGTGAGTATAGAACCCCATGATGTGAGTATAGAATTCCATGATGTGAGTATAGAATCCTATGATGTGTGAGTATAGAATCCCATGATGTGTGAGTATACATGTAGAATCCCATGATGTGAGTATAGAATCCCATGATGTGAGTATAGAATCCCATGATGTGAGTATAGGATCCCATGATGTGAGTATAGAATCCCATGATGTGAGTATAGAATCCCATGTGTGAGTATAGAATCCCATGATGTGAGTATAGAATCCCATGATGTGTGAGTATAGAATCCTATGATGTGTGAGTATAGAATTCCATGATGTGAGTATAGAATCCTATGATGTGTGAGTATAGAATCCCATGATGTGTGAGTATACATGTAGAATCCCATGATGAGTATAGAATCCTATGATGTGTGAGTATAGAATTCCATGATGTGAGTATAGAATCCTATGATGTGTGAGTATAGAATTCCATGATGTGTGTATAGAATCCCATGATGTGTGAGTATAGAATCCTATGATGTGAGTATAGAATCCCATGATGTGTGAGTATACATGTAGAATCCTATGATGTGAGTATAGAATCCCATGATGTGAGTATAGAATCCCATGATGTGAGTATAGAATCCCATGATGTGAGTATAGAATCCCATGATGTGAGTATAGAATCCCATGATGTGTGAGTATAGAATCCTATGATGTGAGTATAGAATCCCATGATGTGTGAGTATAGAATCCTATGATGTGAGTATAGAATCCCATGATGTGTGAGTATACATGTAGAATCCCATGATGAGTATAGAATCCCATGATGTGAGTATAGAATCCCATGATGTGAGTATAGAATCCCATGATGTGAGTATAGAATCCCATGATGTGTGAGTATACATGTAGAATCCCATGATGAGTATAGAATCCCATGATGTGAGTATAGAATCCCATGATGTGAGTATAGAATCCCATGATGTGAGTATAGAATCCCATGATGTGAGTATAGAATCCCATGATGTGTAAGTATAGAATCCCATGATGTGTAAGTATAGAATCCCATGTGTGAGTATAGAATCCCATGATGTGTGAGTATAGAATCCTATGATGTGAGTATAGAATCCCATGATGTGTGAGTATAGAATTCCATGATGTGCAAGTGTAGAACCCCATGATATGCAAGTGTAGAACCCCATGATGTGTGAGTATAGAACCCCACTGTGTGTGAGTATAGAACCCCACTGTGTGTATGTGTACGCTACACTGTACCACAATAAATTCTTCTGTATGGAAGTTTAATGATCGTAATCGTGGCCATCCATCTAGTTTCAAAATTTGATGAAAATTGACGATCACTCGAAAAAGGTTGTCAGGGTCAACAGAACGTTTGTATGAGTGAACATCACCTCACAATAGATATGCGTGATGCAGGAAGCACTGCAGGTCGCAGTGCTCTTTTTTATTTTTTGTGTATTTTCATTGAATTCCTGGGCATAGGCATACAGTACGATAAATGGGCTATTATCCAATATTACCTCCTTATTTGGTGCAGCCGTTATGGCTCACATATCACCTCCTTATTTGGTGCAGCCGTTATGGCTCACATATCACCTCCTTATTTGGTGCAGCCGTTATGGCTCACATATCACCTCCTTATTTGGTACAGCCGTTATGGCCCACATATCACCTCCTTATTTGGTGCAGCCGTTATGGCTCACATATCACCTCCTTATTTGGTGCAGCCGTTATGGCTCACATATGAAATCATCATCAATTAATGATAACGGCTGCACCAAATTCAATGAAACTTGCTAAATCTACCGATCATACAAAGATATGAAAGCACTAAAAGACGTAGTCTATCAGCTAGCCCTCGGATGTTCTTCCGATAAAATATGACACACAGCCGAACAACGCTATCGAGGATGGAACATCCGAGGTCTAGCGAATGTCATCAGGGTATAAATAACTGCCAATCAGAGAACCGTATTAGCGACAAGCACAAACAAAGGACAATAGCTAAATTTTCATGCATATTCATCTTAAGGAGGGGCTTGTAAAAATAACCACCAATGCGTTAACTGAAATGTGTGAATGACAACGTCTACACACTCATCAAACTCACAATTACCATAAACCGATAAGCCATAGTAATGACGTAAATGTGTTTGTCAACACTTGCATGCAGAGATTCCCCGAGCTCATAGGTTATTGAATATATTAAAGTATATATATGCATAGATGGCCCAACTCACCACTCAATGTAATCTCAATGGAATGTCCGGTCTGAAAATGACATTCGCTAGACTGTTCGGGCAGACCCTCACATGCGAACTTCGTTCGCTTATAGTTATAGCATCGAAAGAAAGCCTGAACGTCTAGCAGCAAGACTATAAAAGACGTTAACTTTTGTAAGGTTAATTAGGAGCTAATTTGCATAATTACTAAATGTTTGTAATTCATGTTATGCATCCATAAAATTTGATGAAACTTGCCACAGATATTGATCATACAGAGATATGATAGTTCTTAATGAAATTAAGTGCTGTCAATTCATTACTCATTTGCATAATTAATGAACTTTGGCAATTAGGGCCTAGACCAAGAAAGACTATGCCAAATTTAATGAAACTTGCCACAGATATTGATCAAACAGAGATTATATAGATCTTAATTAAATTTAGTTCTGTCAACTAATTGCTCATTTCCTCTTGTTCTAGACATTTGATACTGTTAGCTTACAATGTAGATCTGTTCATAATTATATGGAGCGGGAACCATCTATCATCAGCTTTGCTATTTTGTACATCGTTGATCGAATCCAACGCTTCCTTTCCAATATTTTATGTAATTTCGCCACGCCTTAAGATTTTAGGAGTAAATTCCTGGAGCCACTGTTAGATATCACTGGCTTGTACCAGTGTATGTACACATACTGGCTTGTACCAGTGTATGTACACATACTGTCGCAACATGTATATTAATGTGCATAGCAACAGGAAAGAAAGTAGTCCAAACCTTTATTTGTGCAAAGTGTGTCGGTCCGTGATACGAAAAATTACTGCCTGAGTGGAGCTGCCTATTTCTGCATAGCAATAGATTTATGGGTGTGATTCTAGGTACAAGCCATATAGAGACTATATTCAAGTGTCTACACCCATATTGCCAGGTTTAAACTTTGTTTGTGAGACATTGACCTTTGACCTAGACCCGGGTCTTCAGATTCAGTTCCTGAAATTCAGCAAATCCCTGCATTATCACAGACACTTTGTAATATTTATTTGTTGTCACCAATTTCAAAAAAATAATGTCTCCATTCAGTTACATAGAAGTAATGTAGATGTGTATTTGAGGGGATGTGTCTTCTACAAAGCCTTGGTATTTGTTGTTTTGTTGTAAACATTTATTTTTATTTGTTGTTTTGTTGTAAACATTTGTTTTTATTTGTTGTTTTGTTGTAAACATGATTTGTTGTTATTTGTTGTGTAGGTTGGCAGCTTGGTATGGATGTACCATTTGATATCTATCTACTATACATGTATCAACTAGGTTTCTACGTCCATTCCATCTATGCCACTGTATGTATGGACACAATACGTAATGATTTCCTGCTGATGATTGTCCATCATCTTGTCACCATTGCCCTCATATTCTTTTCATATATCGTAAGGTAAGGATTTGTTTATTAATTATTGTAAGGTAAGGATTTGTTTATTAATTATTGTAAGGTAAGGATTTGTTTATTAATTATCGTAAGGTAAGGATTTGTTTACTAAGGATTGTAAGGTAAGGATTTGTTTATTAATTATCGTAAGGTAAGGATTTGTTTATTAATTATTGTAAGGTAAGGATTTGTTTATTAAGAATTTGTTTATTAATTATCGTAAGGTAAGGATTTGTTTATTAATTATCGTAAGGTAAGGATTTGTTTAATTATTAATTATTGTAAGGTAAGGATTTGTTTACTAAGGATTGTAAGGTAAGGATTTGTTGATTAATTATCGTAAGGTAAGGATTTGTTTATTAATTATTGTAAGGTAAGGATTTGTTTATTAATTATTGTAAGGTAAGGATTTGTTTATTAAGAATTTGTTTATTAATTATCGTAAGGTAAGGATTTGTTTATTAATTTATGATGTATAACTAGTGTACTACTGTTATGATATATAACTAGTGTACTACTGTTATGATGTATTACTGTTATGATGTATAACTGGTGTACTACTGTTATGATATATAACTGGTGTATTACTGTTATGATGTATAACTGGTGTACTACTGTTATGATATATAACTAGTGTACTACTGTTATGATGTACTACTGTTATGATATATAACTGGTGTATTACTGTTATGATGTATAACTGGTGTACTACTGTTATGATATATAACTAGTGTACTACTGTTATGATGTATAACTGGTGTATTACTGTTATGATGTATAACTAGTGTACTACTGTTATGATATATAACTGGTGTATTACTGTTATGATGTATAACTAGTGTACTACTGTTATGATATATAACTGGTGTATTACTGTTATGATGTATAACTAGTGTACTACTGTTATGATATATAACTGGTGTATTACTGTTATGATGTATAACTGGTGTACTACTGTTATGATGTATAACTGGTGTACTACTGTTATGATGTATAACTAGTGTACTACTGTTATGATGTATAACTGGTGTACTACTGTTATGATATATAACTAGTGTATAACTGTTATGATGTATAACTGGTGTATTACTGTTATGATGTATAACTGGTGTATTACTGTTATGATGTATAACTGGTGTACTACTGTTATGATATATAACTAGTGTACTACTGTTATGATGTATAACTGGTGTATTACTGTTATGATGTATAACTGGTGTACTACTGTTATATATAACTAGTGTACTACTGTTATGATATATAACTGGTGTATTACTGTTATGATGTATAACTAGTGTACTACTGTTATGATGTATAACTGGTGTACTACTGTTATGATATATAACTGGTGTACTACTGTTATGATGTATAACTAGTGTACTACTGTTATGATATATAACTAGTGTATTACTGTTATGATATATAACTAGTGTATTACTGTTATGATGTATAACTGGTGTACTACTGTTATGATGTATAACTGGTGTACTACTGTTATGATGTATAACTAGTGTACTACTGTTATGATATATAACTGGTGTACTACTGTTATGATGTATAACTAGTGTACTACTGTTATGATGTATAACTAGTGTACTACTGTTATGATGTATAACTAGTGTATTACTGTTATGATGTATAACTAGTGTACTACTGTTATGATATATAACTGGTGTACTACTGTTATGATGTATAACTAGTGTACTACTGTTATGATATATAACTGGTGTATTACTGTTATGATGTATAACTGTTGTACTACTGTTATGATGTATAACTGGTGTACTACTGTTATGATGTATAACTAGTGTATTACTGTTATGATGTATAACTGGTGTACTACTGTTATGATATATAACTGGTGTATTACTGTTATGATATATAACTAGTGTATTACTGTTATGATGTATAACTGGTGTACTACTGTTATGATGTATAACTAGTGTACTACTGTTATGATATATAACTAGTGTATTACTGTTATGATGTATAACTGGTGTACTACTGTTATGATGTATAACTAGTGTATTACTGTTATGATGTATAACTAGTGTACTACTGTTATGATGTATAACTAGTGTACTACTGTTATGATGTATAACTGGTGTACTACTGTTATGATGTATAACTAGTGTATTACTGTTATGATGTATAACTGGTGTACTACTGTTATGATATATAACTAGTGTATTACTGTTATGATATATAACTAGTGTATTACTGTTATGATGTATAACTGGTGTACTACTGTTATGATGTATAACTAGTGTACTACTGTTATGATGTATAACTAGTGTACTACTGTTATGATATATAACTGGTGTACTACTGTTATGATGTATAACTAGTGTACTACTGTTATGATGTATAACTAGTGTACTACTGTTATGATGTATAACTAGTGTACTACTGTTATGATGTATAACTAGTGTACTACTGTTATGATGTATAACTGGTGTATTACTGTTATGATGTATAACTAGTGTACTACTGTTATGATGTATAACTAGTGTATTACTGTTATGATGTATAACTGGTGTACTACTGTTATGATATATAACTAGTGTACTACTGTTATGATGTATAACTAGTGTACTACTGTTATGATGTATAACTGGTGTATTACTGTTATGATGTATAATTAGTGTATTACTGTTATGATGTATAACTAGTGTACTACTGTTATGATGTATAACTAGTGTATTACTGTTATGATGTATAACTAGTGTATTACTGTTATGATGTATAACTAGTGTACTACTGTTATGATGTATAACTAGTGTACTACTGTTATGATGTATAACTGGTGTACTACTGTTATGATGTATAACTGGTGTACTACTGTTATGATGTATAACTGGTGTACTACTGTTATGATGTATAACTGGTGTACTACTGTTATGATGTATAACTAGTGTATTACTGTTATGATGTATAACTGGTGTATTACTGTTATGATGTATAACTAGTGTACTACTGTTATGATGTATAACTGGTGTACTACTGTTATGATGTATAACTGGTGTATTACTGTTATGATGTATAACTAGTGTACTACTGTTATGATGTATAACTGGTGTATTACTGTTATGATGTATAACTAGTGTACTACTGTTATGATGTATAACTAGTGTACTACTGTTATGATGTATAACTAGTGTACTACTGTTATGTATAACTGGTGTATTACTGTTATGATATATAACTGGTGTACTACTGTTATGATGTATAACTGGTGTATTACTGTTATGATATATAACTAGTGTATTACTGTTATGATGTATAACTGGTGTACTACTGTTATGATGTATAACTAGTGTATTACTGTTATGATGTATAACTAGTGTATTACTGTTATGATATATAACGAGTGTACTACTGTTATGATGTACAACTGGTGTATTACTGTTATGATATATAACTGGTGTACTACTGTTATGATGTATAACTGGTGTATTACTGTTATGATGTATAACTAGTGTACTACTGTTATGATGTATAACTAGTGTATTACTGTTATGATGTATAACTAGTGTATTACTGTTATGATGTATAACTGGTGTATTACTGTTATGATGTATAACTAGTGTACTACTGTTATGATGTATAACTAGTGTATTACTGTTATGATGTATAACTGGTGTATTACTGTTATGATGTATAACTAGTGTACTACTGTTATGATGTATAACTGGTGTACTACTGTTATGATGTATAACTAGTGTACTACTGTTATGATGTATAACTGGTGTATTACTGTTATGATGTATAACTGGTGTACTACTGTTATGATGTATAACTAGTGTACTACTGTTATGATGTATAACTGGTGTATTACTGTTATGATGTATAACTGGTGTACTACTGTTATGATGTATAACTGGTGTACTACTGTTATGATATATAACTAGTGTACTACTGTTATGATGTATAACTGGTGTACTACTGTTATGATGTATAACTGGTGTACTACTGTTATGATGTATAACTGGTGTACTACTGTTGATATATAACTGGTGTATTACTGTTATGTTTAGATGCCATAAAATGGGTGTGTTGGTGTTATTCTGCCATGATTTAACTGATGTATTCCTGGAGGCTGCCAAAGTATTTAATTACATCAAAGTACGCAATGGAAAATCCTGCCATATCAGTGAACTCATTGCTAATGGTCTGTTTACTATATTTGCAGCATTATGGTGAGTAGTGTGTGTGTATGTGTGTGTGTGTGTGTGTCTGTGTGTGTGTGTGTGTGTGTGTGTGTGTGTGTGTGAGTGAGTGTGTGTGTGAGTGTGAGAGTGTGTGTGTGTATGTGTGCACGTAAGTGCGTGCATGTATGTGTGTGCATGCATGCATGTATGCGTGCGTGCGTGTCAGTGTGTGTGCTTGTCTGTCTGTGTCTGTTTGTCTGTCTGTCTGTCTGTCTATATATTGCGTTATATGTAAATCTAACTAAATGACAGCCATATTTGTAGTAAAAATCAATATTTACTACATTACTCAAAAACTGTAATACAAAGACACTCCATTCAAGTGTCTACCCCCATATAATAATTTGCAAGTTATCTTTGGAAACTGTGACCTCTGGCTTTGATCTTGACTTCAGGGTCAATTATCAAAATCAAGCCAATTCCTGCCTATCACAGACACATCGTAGTGTTCACATATTGCTAATTGGGTGTTTTGTCTACGGAACGCACCCCAGGTGTGTGTTACATTGACCTTTGACCTTGACTCTTGACGTGTGGGTTACATTGACCTTTGACCGGGGTGTGTGTTACATTGACCTTTGACCTTGACTCTTGCCGTGTGTGTTACATTGACCTTTGACCTTAACTCTTGACATGTGTGTTTACTTTGATGACAGGGTTTATCTAAGGATGTACATCTATCCACTAAGGGTGCTATATGGTGGGGGATGTTTTGGTAACAGTAAAATACCACTACTTACTTCCATGAATATCCTTATCTGGGTCCTACAGTTTATTAACATCTATTGGTTCTGGGTAAGTAGTTTTGCTGTATGCAGTTCACACGTATACATACATACATACATACATACATACATACATACATACATACATACATACACACACACACACACACACACACACATACATACATACATACATACATACATACATACATACATACATACATACAGACAGACAGACAGACAGACAGACAGACAGACAGACAGACAGACAGACAGACAGACAGACAGACAGACAGACAGACCAGTACATACATACATACATGCATACATGCATGCATGCATGCATATGTATGCACGCACATACGCACGCACACACACACACACACATACACACACATACATACATACACACACACATACATACATACATACATACATACATACATACATACATACATACATACATACATACACACATACATACACACATATATACATACATACACACATACATACATACACACATATACATACATACATGCATACATACACATACATACATGCATACATACATACATACATACATACATACATACATACATACATACATACACACACATACACACACACACACATACACACACACATACATACATACATACATACATACATACATACATACATACACACACATACACACACGCATACATACATACACACACACACATACATACATACATACATACATACATACATACATACATACATACATACATACATACATACATACATACGTAAAGTTGAGTTATGTCAACATTTAACATTATATCTTGTCTTTCTAGATGATAAGTAAGATGGCATTTCGTCTACTTCTTGGAGACACAGACATCCGAGATGTTAGAGAGGATGGTGAAGATGATGAAGACAGTAAGATAGAGGAGGAATCAAAGAACGGCAAACTACCTGAGTAAGTATCTATTAAATAGAGAAACATATGCAATAATATGAGAAGTTCATTTGATAAGTATACCTCCTACCACTGCAGTGGTTACTTCGTATACCTCCTACCACTACAGTGGTTACTTTGTATACCTCCTACCACTACAGTGGTTACTTTGTATACCTCCAACCACTACAGTGGTTACTTCATATACCTCCTACCACTGCAGTGGTTACTTCGTATACCTCCTACCACTACAGTGGTTACTTCATATACCTCCTACCACTGCAGTGGTTACTTCGTATACCTCCTACCACTGCAGTGGTTACTTCATATACCTCCTACCACTGCAGTGGTTACTTCGTATACCTCCTACCACTACAGTGGTTACTTCGTATACCTCCTACCACTGCAGTGGTTACTTCGTATACCTCCTACCACTGCAGTGGTTACTTCGTATACCTCCTACCACTGCAGTGGTTACTTCGTATACCTCCTACCACTGCAGTGGTTACTTCATATACTGTAAACCGCAATATTTTCGCGTGTATATTTTTTAGCGATTTGATACTTTGTGGCAATTTCGCGACGATTAATTTTCACGTATTGTGATCAAACACGTCTCTAGCCAACGTCGTGTCATCGTGACAACCAACCTTCCTTCCATGCTGATAATGTAAATTAATCATAGACTTGATTATAAACTGCTAAATGATACCCAATTAGACTGTATAATGCGTATCCGTTATTGAAGATGTTAAATAAACGAAGTCTTTTGACACATTTCTTTGTATGACTGCGTTGTAAATGGGTTGTACTTTCACACATATTGTTTTCACACAGCTTGGTTCTGCCTTATTCACGCCTTGCGGTTGTTGAAAGGTTTATTTTGAATGTAAAACAGTTCACACAAGGAAAGTGTGAACATTTTTCTTTCACTTTTGCGGTTAAATATAAATTATCAAAGTTGTTTTCGGTGTATCAAACGTAAAAAATGGATATAAACCGTGGGTTTTGGCTTAAACTTCACTTGCGATCTGATCGTCATACAAAGCTGTTTACTGATCACGACTGTAAATTTAAAGTATCAACATGTGGCGTTACGTTATTCGAAATCCTAATACGAATACTGCAATAGTACCTGGTCTTCCTGAACCTACGAGAACACCCAACCCTGCTGAGACTGCAAAAGCCAACGAAGAAGTGTCAAAAGTGCTCAATGAAGTCAACTTCGGTAGTTTGAAGAGAAAGAGAGGCCAGTATGAGTACTACAGTGCTGAACTACGGGCTGAAATTGGCAAGTTTGCAGCAGAGAATGGCAATGCGAAAGCTGTCAGAAAATACACCACTTCGCTGGGTAAGAAAATCAACGAGAGTACCATTCGATCGATGAAAAAGTCATACTTAAAAGAAGTTGGAAAGGGACGACCTGAGCCAGTCACGTCTCTTCCCCATGCAAAACGTGGAAGACCCCTCCTGCTGGGCGAGCTCGACAACAACGTGAAAGCGTACATACACAATGTGAGAGACTCGGGCGGTATCATCAATAAAAACATCGTGGTAGCCGCTGCAAGAGGCATCGTACTACAAAACAACCGAGGTCTACTTAGTGAATTTGGCGGCCCTATCAATGTAACCCGTACGTGGTCTGAGTCACTCCTTCGGCGAATGGGTTTTGTCAAGCGTAAGGGAACCAAGGCAGCTCGGAAAGTGCCCACTAATTTTGCTGAAGTTAAAGCCGAGTTCTTAGATCGAATCACTGACGTCGTCTCTACAGAAGCGATACCGCCTGAGTTAGTCATTAACTTTGATCAGTCCGGCATTAACATTCTCCCTGTAAGTTCGTGGACTTTAGCAAGACAAGGTGAAAGTCAAGTGGCAATCATTGGTTTGGAAGACAAGAGGGCTATAACAGCATTGTTTGGTGTATCTCTAAGCGGCGATCTACTCCCAGCACAACTACTGTACCAGGGCAAAACGGCCAAATGTCACCCGACTTTTAATTTTCCTGCTGACTGGGATGTTCACCACAGCCCAAACCACTGGAGTAATGAAAGCACAATGTGTCACTATGCAGAGAAAGTGTTAATTCCATACGTTCAACGAATCCGTCAAAGTCAAGATCTCCCCAATGAGCAACATGCACTCGCAATTTTCGATGTCTTCAGAGCTCACCAAAGTGCAAGTTTTCTACAGAAACTTCATGATGCTGGCATCGCAACCGTATTTGTTCCAGCGAACTGTACCTCAGAATTACAGCCTCTCGATCGCAGTTTCAATGGCAAGTTCAAAGAGTACATCAAAGAAGAGTTCAACAAATGGTATGCGTCACAAATTTCATCAGCCTTGGATCGGAATGAAGACATCAGTAGTATCAAAGTCAACCTAACTCTGTCACATGTGAAACCGCTACATGCCAACTGGTTTTTGACAGCGTATGACAAACTCCGTAATGACCATGCCGCCATCATTGAAGGTTTTGAGAAGTCGTCCATCAAAGCCGCGATCTCCAATATTCAAATATAGAAACATTCAGAACTGATCCGATCACAGAAACAAATTGCCAATAATATTTAAGTACGCGTAGTGATTTTTTGAATCTTTATTATGGACTTGCTATGAGTATTTTTTCATCCGTGATCTTGTGAACCGCCATTTTGTCGAGTTGTTGATTTTGCTATCAGTATTTATAGTATCACAAAACATTTACAGTTTGCCGCCATGCACGTTGTCCGTTTGTAATTTTTGATAATTTTAATGTATGTGAGCACGATTTTTTCTTTACAAGCAGTGAACAATTTATGAAGGAATTTCTTAGTATCAAAACAGTTCATTTTGAAATGTGTAATCTGTATTTTTGTCCGTGATTAGTCGTATTTCAGTACACCCGTCTTGTTTGTGTTTGTAAATTCGTAACTTGTGATTTGTTCTGTTTTTGAACTTGAGAGAATAAACCGAAGATAAAAATACAATGTACACATATTATTTCATTCTTATTAGTTTATTCCGTAAAAGAAGTGGGTGTCTGCTCGTGTTGAAGTGTATGCGTATGTAATGTTTGTTATGTGTTCGTTTGCATCACTGTGATTCACTTATGGAGTGCTTCTGTACGTTGTGTTGATTGATGTTGTTTACAATATTTTCGCGACCTCAATATTTCGCGATTTTAGGTGCCTCGCGAAACTCGTGTAAATTTATTTTACGCAAAAAATTAGCGGTTTACAGTACCTCCTACCACTACAGTGGTTACTTCGTATACCTCCTATCACTGCAGTGGTTACTTTGTATACCTCCTACCACTACAGTGGTTACTTCGTATACCTCCAACCACTACAGTGGTTACTTCGTATACCTCCAACCACTACAGTGGTTACTTTGTATACCTCCAACCACTACAGTGGTTACTTCGTATACCTCCAACCACTACAGTGGTTACTTCGTATATATATATATATATATCCCAGTTAGTCTAGCGGAAATTTAGGCCGAACCCGGACATAATTGCAACAGACATAATTTTTATTGCATCTTGCTCAGAATTTTATGCTGAATAACATAACTACCTAACACTGTCTGGAATCAACTACACTGTCCACTCTGCACTGTCTGGAACCAACTACACTGTCTACTCTGCACTGTCTGGAACCAACTACACTGACTACTCTGCACTGTCTGGAACCAACTACACTGTCCACTCTGCACTGTCTGGAACCAACTACACTGTCCACTCTGCACTGTCTGGAACCAACTACACTGTCTACTCTGCACTGTCTGGAACCAACTACACTGTCCACTCTGCACTGTCTGGAACCAACTACACTGTCTACTCTGCACTGTCTGGAACCAACTACACTGTCCACTCTGCACTGTCTGGAACCAACTACACTGTCCACTCTGCACTGTCTGGAACCAACTACACTGTCTACTCTGCACTGTCTGGAACCAACTACAATGTCCACTCTGCACTGTCTGGAACCAACTACACTGTCTACTCTGCACTGTCTGGAACCAACTACACTGTCCACTCTGCACTGTCTGGAACCAACTACACTGTCTACTCTGCACTGTCTGGAACCAACTACACTGTCCACTCTGCACTGTCTGGAACCAACTACACTGTCTACTCTGCACTGTCTGGAACCAACTACACTGTCCACTCTGCACTGTCTGGAACCAACTACACTGTCTACTCTGCACTGTCTGGAACCAACTACACTGTCTACTCTGCACTGTCTGGAACCAACTACACTGTCTACTCTGCACTGTCTAGAACCAACTACACTGTCTACTCTGCACTGTCTGGAACCAACTACACTGTCTACTCTGCACTGTCTGGAACCAACTACACTGTCCACTCTGCACTAAGTATTGAGACTTTCAAGTCAAGACTAAAGACATACCCTTTACAGAGAACTTATTTGTGATAGTATCTATTGTAAAACACCAGTTACCATGGATACTAAGCGGTAACTTAACTTAGTTGTTATAGTATTGATATTATAAAACACCAGTTACCATGGATACTAGGTGCTGACTTACTTGTGACAGTATCTATTGTAAAGCACCAGTTACTATGGATACTCGGTGGTAACTTGTTTGTGATAGTATCTATTGTAAAACACCAGTTACCATGGATACTAGGTGCTGACTTATTGTGACAGTATCTATTGTAAAGCACCAGTTACCATGGATACTAGGTGCTATATAAATCTCATTATTATTATTATTACTGTTTATTTCAACTTGTTATCAAAAATCTGATAAAGCATACAAAAGACCAGAAACTAAAATATTTACAGTAGACTGAATTTAGAATCACCATTGACATTGTCTTCTATATATATATATATTACAGAACTAACCGAGGTGATGGAGATATGTCTAATGGTGTCCAAACAAGATCCTCACGTCAACGAAGACAGACACAGAAGGCAGAGTAGTATCTAGGTGAAAAGAGTTGATACAGTTGATATGGCAACACAGTTGATATGGCAACACAAACCAATGCAAAACACTGCATATATGAAGAGTTTTTACCATGATTTTTTGCTATGTATGCCGTATTTGTTTTACATTGTTGATGGATCACATTAATTGCTATTTGGGTTATATTATTGATATATCACAGTCACTATTGTCGTACGTTATTATCGCATCACATTAGTCGTTATTTGTCTTACATTATTGACGCATCACATTAGTTGTTAATTGTCTTACGTTATTGACGCATCACATTAGTCATTAATTGTTGTACGTTATTGACGCATCACATTAGTCGTTATTTGTCTTACATTATTGACGCATCACTGTGGTCGTTAATTGTTGTACGTTATTGACGCATCACATTAGTCGTTATTTGTCTTACGTTATTGACGCATCACATTAGTCATTAATTGTTGTACATAATTGATACATCACATTAGTCGTTATTTGTCTTACATTATTGACGCATCACAGTGGTCATTAATTGTCGTACGTTATTGACGCATCACATTAGTCGTTAATTGTTGTACGTTATTGACGCATCACATTAGTCGTTATTTGTCTTACGTTATTGACGCATCACATTAGTCATTAATTGTTGTACATAATTGATACATCACATTAGTCGTTATTTGTCTTACATTATTGACGCATCACAGTGGTCATTAATTGTCGTACGTTATTGACGCATCACATTAGTCGTTAATTGTTGTACGTTATTGACGCATCACATTAGTCGTTATTTGTATAATATTATTAACACATTACACAAGTCATTTTGTATTCTTATCAGTTCACTTTTTGAATTGCATTTATTTTCTACACAGCGGACATCTTGTATAATGTTTGCTGAATAAGACATTAAAGTACTAACTGTTGGTGTGTTCATTTTGAGCTAACATTGTAAATTATTCTGGATTAAAAATGTTGTAAAGGTATAAAATTGATTAATGTGTGTTGGATACTGTACTGTTTACTTATTTACATCTAGGCGGAACACCTTATAGTGGCCATTTTGTATAGCTCCCTCTAGTGTTGGATACTGTATTGTTGACTTATTTACATCTAGGTGGAACACCTTATAGTGGCCATTTTGTATAGCTCCCTCTAGTGTTGGCTGTAATTTATATGTGATAGTTATGGCACCTTCAAGTTGTCTCATTTATACAATATGAACTTTGACATTTTCAAATTAATTCTAATTAATGATTCATACTTTGGACCAAATATAATTGTTTTTGTTAACTGCAGGTATTTATTTTCACTTCTCTATAATTGGTATTTTTATGGAATTTATTGGATGGAAACTAGTAGTTGTATGAAAATCTAGAAGTTGGATTAAATTGGAATACAACATAATATCTAGAAATCGGAATAATTTGGGAATAAATTATTAAAATGACCAAATATGTCAATATGAAATCACTATAGTCTACTAAATGGTTCCTTTGTGCCTCAGAAGATCAAACGTCAATCATATTTTTCATAATTTTTTTTTACTTGTTTCTATTCTCACTAGGAGATGTATGGTTACCTTGCAACAAAACACTATCAGACATATGTGGTTGCATAGTGACCAAATCAACAGCTCACAAACTTACAATTTGTTGCTCAAATCTGTAGATAATTTATAATTATTTACAAATGGACATCAAGTCAGTGTACAGTGAGTAACAACAATGATTTGAAAAGCTGATTGAATTAATAAAATATATCATTGCAGTCTGACCTACTGTAACTTTGGTTGTCTTTGTTACCCAGACTCTCCCCACTGGGTCTCTGCCAATATGAGACCTTCCCAAGTCTTGTGTAGAAGAGCCCCAGTGGTGAGAGTCTGGGTAACTGAGACTATAGCTTTGATAGAGTTTGTCTAATTTACATAATAGTGCGTCTTCTAGTGTTAACAATAATAAAAAATTTTGTGAAATTAAATTTTATCAAATATCTACGAGCAGACTTTCTAAACAAGTATGTGGTGATTAACTTTGTTGAATTCTATGCAATTAATAGTGAGATGTCCACTAACAGTGTCCATGTACATCTCCCACAATGCAATAGCTTACTCTGCAGCATTCAACTTACTCCAAAGATAAACATCAACAGTATGTGTATCCCATAATGCATTGATGCAGTGACCAGCTTTCAATTTTGTGAGTGTTTAGATCCACAGCAATGGTTGCCTTCACAGTTTCAATTTACATTTTGAATTTAATACAAAGTTGTATGTGCATTATGCAAATGTATGTATGTAGGTTGTCAAGTCAAACTGTACATGTGTCAAGTCAAACTATACACATCGTGTCAAGTCAAACTGTACACGTCGTGTCAACTGAAACTGTACACGTCGTGTCAACTCAAACTGTACATGTCGTGTCAAGTTAAGCGGTACACGTCGTGTCAAGTTAAGCGGTACACGTTGTGTCAAGTCAAACTATACATGTCGTGTCAAGTCAAACTATACATGTCGTGTCAAGTCAAACTATACACGTCGTGTCAAGTCAAACTGTACACGTCGTGTCAAGTCAAACTGTACATGTCGTGTCAAGTTAAGCGGTACACGTCGTGTCAAGTTAAGCGGTACACGTTGTGTCAAGTCAAACTATACATGTCGTGTCAAGTCAAACTATACATGTCGTGTCAAGTCAAACTATACACGTCGTGTCAAGTCAAACTGTACACGTCGTGTCAAGTCAAACTGTACACGTTGTGTCAAGTCAAACTATACACGTCGTGTCAAGTCAAACTATACATGTTTCGTGTCAAGTCAAACTATACACGTTGTGTCAAGTCAAACTTTGCACGTCATGTCAAGTCAAACTATACATGTCGTGTCAAGTCAAACTGTACACGTCATACATGTCGTGTCAAGTCAAACTGTACACGTCGTGTCAAGTCAAACTGTACACGTCGTGTCAAGTCAAACTACATGTCGTGTCAAGTCAAACTATACACGTCGTGTCAAGTCAAACTATACATGTCGTGTCAAGTCAAACTATACACGTCGTGTCAAGTCAAACTATACATGTCGTGTCAAGTCAAACTATACATGTCGTGTCAAGTCAAACTGTACACGTCGTGTCAAGTCAAACTGTGCACGTCGTGTCAAGTCAAACTATACATGTCGTGTCAAGTCAAACTGCACGTCGTGTCAAGTCAAACTGTACACGTCGTGTCAAGTCAAACTGTACATGTCGTGTCAAGTCAACTGTACACGTCGTGTCAAGTCAAACTGTACACGTCGTGTCAAGTCAAACTGTATACATCGTGTCAAGTCAAGAGGTACACGTTGTGTCTAATCAAACTGTACACGTCGTGTCAAGTCAAACTGTACACGTCGTGTCAAGTCAAACTGTACACATCGTGTCAAGTCAAGCGGTACACCTGTCTAATCAAACTGTACATGTCGTGTCAAGTCAAACTGTACACGTCATGACAAGTCAAACTGTACACGTCGTGTCAAGTCAAACTATACATGTCGTGTCAAGTCAAACTATACACGTCGTGTCAAGTCAAACTGCACATCGTGTCAAGTCAAACTATACATGTCGTGTCAAGTCAACTGTACACGTCGTGTCAAGTCAAACTGTACACGTCGTGTCAAGTCAAACTGTACACATCGTGTCAAGTCAAGAGGTACACGTTGTGTCTAATCAAACTGTACACGTCGTGTCAGGTCAAACTGTACACATCGTGTCAAGTCAAGCGGTACACGTTGTGTCTAATCAAACTGTACACGTCGTGTCAAGTCAAACTGTACACATCGTGTCAAGTCAAGAGGTACACGTTGTGTCTAATCAAACTGTACACGTCGTGTCAAGTCAAACTGTACACATCGTGTCAAGTCAAGCGGTACACGTTGTGTCTAATCAAACTACACGTCGTGTCAAGTCAAACTGTACACGTCGTGTCAAGTCAAGCGGTACACGTTGTGTCTAATCAAACTGTACACGTCGTGACATGTCAAACTGTACACGTCGTGTCAAGTCAAGCGGTACACGTTGTGTCTAATCAAACTGTACACGTCGTGTCAAGTCAAACTGTACACATCGTGTCAAGTCAAGCGGTACACGTTGTGTCTAATCAAACTGTACACGTCGTGACAAGTCAAACTGTACACGTCGTGTCAAGTCAAGCTACGCATTTTGATAAACAGTTGTATTTAGTCATAAATTCTCGGTACCTGAAGTAGAATACTGTGGGTGCATGTGAGAATAAGTCTACCTTCTTGTTCTATTTTTACCCTCTAGTATGAGGTAAAAGGGATATTACAGGTACTGAGAATAAGTCGACCTTCTTGTTCTATTTTTACCCTCTAGTATGAGGTAAAAGGGATATTACAGGTACCAACAATTCATTGAGTTGCCTGTATGATAAATAAATCCACAAATAACATCCAAATAACAAGGTTTCCTCTAAAATTAGGATTCAATCCAGAAATAGTCACTTATTTTTTCCACATTTTCACAAATATGAACAAAAGACGTAAAATAGATATTTTGATGTGAAAGAAAGTATTGAACACTACACCACGTGTCAAGATACAGTCAGATGTACTCTCTACCTACCCATACATTGTTATGAAGTTTATGTGTAGGCAGTGATGTCATTGGACTTCCTGTTGTCTAAAGACACTGGTTTCAATAAAGGCACGCTGTTGAAATTGTTCCTTGTATTGACATGATATCAGTACAGACAATGTATGGACATGATATCAGTACAGACAATGTATGGACATGATATCAGTACAGATAATGTATGGACATGATATCATTACAGACAATGTATTGACATGATATCAGTACAGACAATGTATGGACATGATATCAGTACAGACAATGTATTGACATGATATCAGTACAGATAATGTATAGACATGATATCAGTACAGATAATGTATGGACATGATATCAGTACAGATAATGTATGGACATGATATCAGTACAGACAATGTATGGACATGATATCAGTACAGATAATGTATTGACATGATATCAGTACAGATAATGTATGGACATGATATCAGTACAGATAATGTATTGACATGATATCAGTACAGACAATGTATGGACATGATATCAGTACAGATAATGTATGGACATGATATCAGTACAGACAATGTATGGACATGATATCAGTACAGATAATGTATGGACATGATATCAGTACAGATAATGTATGGACATGATATCAGTACAGATAATGTATGGACATGATATCAGTACAGATAATGTATTGACATGATATCAGTACAGATAATGTATTGACATGATATCAGTACAGATAATGTATTGACATGATATCAGTATAGATAATGTATGGACATGATATCAGTACAGATAATGTATGGACATGATATCAGTACAGAGAATGTATTGACATAATATCAGTACAGATAATGTATGGACATGATATCATTACAGATAATGTATGGACATGATATCATTACAGATAATGTATGGACATGATATCAGTACAGACAATGTATGGACATGATATCAGTACAGATAATGTATGGACATGATATCAGTACAGATAATGTATGGACATGATATCATTACAGATAATGTATGGACATGATATCATTACAGATAATGTATGGACATGATATCATTACAGATAATGTATTGACATGATATCAGTACAGACAATGTATGGACATGATATCAGTACAGATAATGTATGGACATGATATCAGTACAGATAATGTATGGACATGATATCAGTACAGACAATGTATGGACATGATATCAGTACAGATAATGTATGGACATGATATCATTACAGATAATGTATGGACATGATATCATTACAGATAATGTATGGACATGATATCAGTACAGATAATGTATTGACATGATATCAGTACAGAGAATGTATTGACATGATATCAGTACAGAGAATGTATTGACATGATATCAGTACAGAGAATGTATTGACATAATATCAGTACAGATAATGTATGGACATGATATCAGTACAGATAATGTATTGACATGATATCAGTACAGATAATGTATGGACATGATATCAGTACAGACAATGTATGGACATGATATCAGTACAGATAATGTATGGACATGATATCAGTACAGATAATGTATGGACATGATATCATTACAGATAATGTATGGACATGATATCATTACAGATAATGTATGGACATGATATCATTACAGATAATGTATTGACATGATATCAGTACAGACAATGTATGGACATGATATCAGTACAGATAATGTATGGACATGATATCAGTACAGACAATGTATGGACATGATATCAGTACAGACAATGTATGGACATGATATCAGTACAGATAATGTATGGACATGATATCATTACAGATAATGTATGGACATGATATCATTACAGATAATGTATGGACATGATATCAGTACAGATAATGTATTGACATGATATCAGTACAGAGAATGTATTGACATGATATCAGTACAGAGAATGTATTGACATAATATCAGTACAGATAATGTATGGACATGATATCATTACAGATAATGTATGGACATGATATCAGTACAGATAATGTATTGACATGATATCAGTACAGATAATGTATGGACATGATATCAGTACAGATAATGTATGGACATGATATCAGTACAGATAATGTATGGACATGATATCAGTACAGATGATGTATGGACATGATATCAGTACAGATAATGTATGGACATGATATCAGTACAGAGAATGTATTGACATGATATCAGTACAGATAATGTATGGACATGATATCATTACAGATAATGTATGGACATGATATCAGTACAGAGAATGTATGGACATAATATCAGTACAGAGAATGTATGGACATAATATCAGTACAGATAATGTATTGACATAATATCAGTACAGACAATGTATGGACATGATATCAGTACGGATAATGTATGGACATGATATCAGTACGGATAATGTATGGACATGATATCAGTACAGATAATGTATGGACATGATATCAGTACGGACAATGTATGGACATGATATCAGTACGGATAATGTATGGACATGATATCAGTACAGATGATGTATGGACATGATATCAGTACAGATAATGTATGGACATGATATCAGTACAGATGATGTATGGACATGATATCAGTACAGATAATGTATGGACATGATATCAGTACAGAGAATGTATTGACATGATATCAGTACAGATAATGTATGGACATGATATCATTACAGATAATGTATGGACATGATATCAGTACAGAGAATGTATGGACATAATATCAGTACAGAGAATGTATGGACATAATATCAGTACAGATAATGTATTGACATAATATCAGTACAGACAATGTATGGACATGATATCAGTACAGATAATGTATGGACATGATATCAGTACGGATAATGTATGGACATGATATCAGTACAGATAATGTATGGACATGATATCAGTACAGACAATGTATGGACATGATATCAGTACGGATAATGTATTGACATGATATCAGTACAGATAATGTATGGACATGATATCAGTACAGATAATGTATGGACATGATATCAGTACAGATAATGTATGGACATGATATCAGTACAGATAATGTATTGACATGATATCAGTACAGAGAATGTATGGACATGATATCAGTACAGATAATGTATTGACATGATATCAGTACAGATAATGTATGGACATGATATCAGTACAGATAATGTATGGACATGATATCAGTACAGATAATGTATGGACATGATATCAGTACAGATAATGTATGGACATGATATCAGTACAGATAATGTATTGACATGATATCAGTACAGAGAATGTATGGACATGATATCAGTACAGATAATGTATTGACATGATATCAGTACAGATAATGTATGGACATGATATCAGTACAGATAATGTATGGACATGATATCAGTACAGATAATGTATGGACATGATATCAGTACAGATAATGTATTGACATGATATCAGTACAGATAATGTATGGACATGATATCAGTACAGATAATGTATGGACATGATATCAGTACAGATAATGTATGGACATAATATCAGTACAGAGAATGTATGGACATAATATCAGTACAGAGAATGTATGGACATAATATCAGTACAGAGAATGTATGGACATGATATCAGTACAGATAATGTATTGACATGATATCAGTACAGATAATGTATTGACATGATATCAGTACAGATAAAAGCAGAGGCTACTAATCTAGCAATGTTAGGCTAAGGTCACGTTAATGAAGTCAGTATCTAGTGGCAAAGCAGAGGCCACTAATCTAGCAATGTTAGGCTAAGGTCTCGTTAATGAAGTCAGTATCTAGTGGCAAAGCAGAGGCCACTAATCTAGCAATGTTAGGCTAAGGTCACGTTAATGAAGTCAGTATCTAGTGACAAAGCAGAGGCTACTAATCTAGCAATGTTAGGCTAAGGTCTCGTTAATGAAGTCAGTATCTAGTGACAAAGCAGAGGCCACTAATCTAGCAATGTTAGGCTAAGGTCACGTTAATGAAGTCAGTATCTAGTGGCAAAGCAGAGGCCACTAATCTAGCAATGTTAGGCTAAGGTCACGTTAATGAAGTCAGTATCTAGTGGCAAAGCAGAGGCCACTAATCTAGCAATGTTAGGCTAAGGTCACGTTAATGAAGTCAGTATCTAGTGGCAAAGCAGAGGCCACTAATCTAGCAATGTTAGGCTAAGGTCTCGTTAATGAAGTCAGTATCTAGTGGCAAAGCAGAGGCCACTAATCTAGCAATGTTAGGCTAAGGTCTCGTTAATGAAGTCAGTATCTAGTGACAAAGCAGAGGCCACTAATCTAGCAATGTTAGGCTAAGGTCACGTTAATGAAGTCAGTATCTAGTGACAAAGCAGAGGCCACTTAGACTTTGTCAGCTTAGACTTTGTTAACTTAGACTTTGTCAGCTTAGACTTTGTCAACTTAGACTTTGTCAACTTAAACTTTGTTAACTTAGACTTTGTTAACTTAGACTTTGTTAACTTAGACTTTGTCAGCTTAGACTTTGTCAACTTAAACTTTGTCAGCTTAGACTTTGTTAACTTAAACTTTGTCAGCTTAGACTTTGTTACCTTAGACTTTGTCAACTTAGACTTTGTTAACTTAAACTTTGTCAGCTTAGACTTTGTTACCTTAGACTTTGTCAACTTAGACTTTGTCAACTTAGACTTTGTCAACTTAGACTTTGTTAACTTAGACTTTGTTAACTTAGACTTTGTCAACTTAGACTTTGTTAACTTAGACTTTGTCAACTTAGACTTTGTTAACTTAGACTTTGTCAACTTAGACTTTGTTAACTTAGACTTTGTTAACTTAGCCTTTGTTAACTTAGCCTTTGTTAACTTAGACTTTCGATTGAATCAACTTGTCTTTGTTATCATTTTACATACCTTATCAACTGGCATGTAACAAACTTTTGTTAATAAGCAGTAAACATTATTTATATTTACATCATTGTTTCCATGACATCCATGACCATGAAAATCACATTGTAAATTTTTTGTTATGATTCTGTTTACATTCTTAGAAACACAATAAATTGTCTATTTACATAACTCTTCAGTAACAGTCAGTTACCGGCGAAATATTTTACAAACAAAATTTAATATTTCTGTGGAAAATATCATCAAACTGTTAGATAGAATAAACAAATCTTACTCCAGAATCAATTTTATCAATAAATATTTAACAATTTAAAACTGTAGTTTCTGTGAAATTTTGAAAAATATCGACAAAATTTTCAACAGAATGCTTAGAAATAATCGTCCAGAATGAATTGTATCCAAATGTAGTTCAGTACCTTGCCAATGTGATTCTGACAAATAGTGTTGTGTGTTTGAAATGTTGGCAAATCTTGTCAGAATTTTAGACAAGAACCTTCAACATAATCTTACTGAATGAATTTAAAGGGATGATATTTACAAATATTCTATTCAAAAGTTGTGAGTTCATATTTTGTGGCATATCTGCAAGAGTTATGTAGTAAGTTGATATGAAATAAATGTGTTGAATTTTTGAACCCATGTTGGATTTGATGTATTTTTTGACTCATTTAAACTAGAGCTAGATATTATGAATTTTTGTCACGCTTAGCCTTCTACAAGTCCTTGTTTTCTAAAATATGCGTACCGTGGGAGGGGGTCACCCCTTCCATACCCTCCCCACGAGATGCTGTTTCTGCACAGAATTAAGATTGAAGGAGAAAACTCTAGCTAAGTATTTCCAAGTACAGGTTATGTAGGGATGTATGGATGCTGAAGTTGATTGCCACTGTTAGCTTACTGTGTGTGATGTAGTGTACCGTACTCTACATCTCTGAAGTGGAGCTGAGGGGGGGGGGGGGGGGTACTGTAGAATTACACGTTAAAATATGTGCAGTCGGGAGGGGGGCTACGAAAACTCAAGTCATTTCGGAGGCATGACATTTTTGGAGAGCGCGAGGGGGGGGGGGGGGGCTGTGAAAATTGTGACCAAAATAACTTCTACACAGCCCCCTACCCTTGCCGTAAATTCTGACCCCAGCCTAAACTAGGGAAGAATCTATGGCAATCATGTGATTTTGAAGGAGATATGTGATTGGTTAAAATTACAATAATATGGACGTTAAATTTTGTATTGGGTTAAAGTGGCGATTGTGTTGTTAACGCCACGCCCCCTTTGGTAGCTTCTCAATGTCGTTGGTAAAGAGCTTTGCACTTTAATATGAAAGAACTGGTGCCCATGGTTAGCATTTTGAAATTTGAGCACTTATAAATGTGTAGCTCTCTCCATCATTTACCTGGGTCAAGATATAATCTTTATCGAGCTGATCCTTATCTGTACATTTGTGAATAAAGTATCATTCCGTAGTAAGCATTCAAGTAGTAAGCATTGTCTCCTGTGTCTGTCTATATCAACCCACTTACATAACTACATACACATCCATGTAAAAGACTATACCGGCGACGATGATGGCGTCGAATATTTACTTCAACTTTCAGTTTCATGAAGTCGTGTTCTTCAAGAACGTTGACTGATGAGCCAGTGTCGATAATAAAGTTTTACCACTGATAGTGATATCCGCTGTCAGATGTTGGGGTGTCTTAGTGTACGTATGCACTTGCTGAGTGTTGATACTGAACAGATACTGATTTTTAGCACAACTGAACTGAGGTTCAGTAGTGCTATAGGGATCGCCCGGCGTCTGTCTGTCTGTCTGTCTGTGTGTGTGTGTGTGTGTGTGTGTGTGTGTGTGTGTGTGTATGTGTGTAAACAACTTAAACTCAAAAACTGCTGAACCGATTGCCATGATATTTGGTGGGTCCATTACCTTGGGTGTCTAGTTGGGAAATTGTTCAAATCAAAATGATCGCATCACAGATGTGTGATTTGGGTCAAAAAATGTGATTTTTGGTCAAAAAACTTAAACTCAGAAACTACTGGGCAGATTGGTGCGAAATTTGGTGGGAACATTCTTAAGGGGATGTAAAGTAAGATTTGTCCATGACAGGATGATTCCATCAGTGATATGCAAATTAGGGCTAAAATGTGTCTTTTTGGTTAAAAATCTATAATTCCAAAACTACTGAGCAGATTGGGCTGAAATTTAATGGGAATGTATCTAGGGATGTATGGACAAAGAAATATTAAGCATACCATGATTCCATGAGTGATATGCAAATTAGGTGTAAAAATGTTCATTTTTGGTCAAAAACTTATATCTCAAAAAGTACTTGGTCACCGAGTCTGAAACTTGGTGAGATGTTTCTGCATGTTATTCTTCAAAACATTTTGACAAAATTGGCCCTAGCAACCATAACCACGCCCTTAGCAACAACCAAATGGCAGTATATTTTGGTCAAATAACATCATATGGTAGGCAAATGAATAAACATTCAAAAAATGTATGCAAATACCATAGCAACCATGACCACGCCCATAGCAACAGCCAAACGGTCGTGTATTCCACAAAGATGACAACAGGGATTAATAGACAATTGAATAAACGTTCAAAAATGTATGTAAATTTGCCTAGCAACAAGACCACGCCCATAGCAACAGCCAAATAATCATGTATATTGCAAAGATAACAGGAATAGAAAGACAAATGAATAAACATTCAAAAAATGTATGCCAATGTGCCTAGCAACAAGACCACGACCATAGCAACAGCCAAATGATCCCATATATTGCAAAGATAACAAAGGGGATTAATAGACAATTGAATAAACATTCAAAAAAATGTATGTAAATATGCCTACCAACAAGACCACGCCCATAGCAACAGCCAAATAATCACATATATTACAAAGATAACAACAGGAATAGAAGACAAATGAATAAACATTCAAAAAATGTATGCAAGTGTGCCTAGCAACAAGACCACGCTCATAGCAACAGCCAAATGATCACATATATTGTGAAGATAACAATGGAGATTAATAGACAATTGAATAAACATTCAAAAAATGTATGTAAATATGCCTAGCAACAAGACCACATCCATAGCAACAGCCAAATGATAGCATATATCGTAAAGATAGCAACATGGTTGGATAGGCAACTGGATAGTCATTCACCAAATGAACACTTATTGTTCGCATGGTAGCATTTTTAAAACTGTACAGTTGTGCTACAACGCCATTGGCAGTATTTTTTATTCTCTTCAGTTTTGCTGTCTCAGCTGGACTCGTCAGTGCAAAACGTTAATGTATCTTACAAATTGCTGTTTCTTTTGGTCGTTGTTTTTTCTTGGAACGACAGACCTTAGCAAAGTGATTTAACTTTCCACACGAATTGCATTCCTTTCCCCTCGCCGGACATTTACTATCATGGGGATAATGACCAACGCTATGCAGGTGAACATAGGGAGCATTTCTTGCGTCACCTCTTTGTGTATGTTTAGAAAGTAATAGCAACTACTAACTGGGGAGTTAAAGGTGCCAATTTCAAGGTTAAATTGATCCCCAATATTAATTGTACACTTTATTTATACTTTCAGCATTGAAGGTAATTACTAGTAACCTATCAGAATTCTTGGAATCACGTTGACAATTACAACTGGTACATGTAATGGATAACTTGCACGGCTCCGACCACCCACTTGATTGTTTTAGTTACAAAGACAAATGAATTAAATGTAGATCTTGGGTGTTATGAGATGGACAATGTATCAACAGGTGGCAGTTGACAGTCAACAGATGACACAAGTATTCATATGGTACACTGGTTGGGTTAAAAAAGTAGTGATATGGTACACTGGATGGGTAGAAAAAGTAGTGATATGGTACACTGGATGGGTAGAAAAAGTAGTTATATGGTACACTGGTTGGGTTAAAAAAGTAGTGATATGGTACACTGGTTGGGTAGAAAAAGTAGTTATATGGTACACTGGTTGGGTAGAAAAAGTAGTGATATGGTACACTGGTTGGGTAGAAAAAGTAGTGATATGGTACACTGGTTGGGTTAAAAAAGTAGTGATATGGTACACTGGATGGGTAGAAAAAGTAGTGATATGGTACACTGGATGGGTAGAAAAAGTAGTTATATGGTACACTGGTTGGGTTAAAAAAGTAGTGATATGGTACACTGGTTGGGTAGAAAAAGTAGTGATATGGTACACTGGTTGGGTAGAAAAAGTAGTGATATGGTACACTGGTTGGGTAGAAAAAGTAGTTATATGGTACACTGGTTGGGTTAAAAAAGTAGTGATATGGTACACTGGTTGGGTAGAAAAAGTAGTGATATGGTACACTGGATGGGTAGAAAAAGTAGTGATATGGTACACTGGATGGGTAGAAAAAGTAGTTATATGGTACACTGGTTGGGTTAAAAAAGTAGTGATATGGTACACTGGTTGGGTAGAAAAAGTAGTTATATGGTACACTGGTTGGGTAGAAAAAGTAGTGATATGGTACACTGGTTGGGTAGAAAAAGTAGTGATATGGTACACTGGTTGGGTTAAAAAAGTAGTGATATGGTACACTGGATGGGTAGAAAAAGTAGTGATATGGTACACTGGATGGGTAGAAAAAGTAGTT